>NC_056726.1:474234101-474311601 GCF_019279795.1 Protopterus annectens
GTTTTCATCAGTCCAAATACACATTTGATGATGTGTTGACTCTGTGATAGTGTGGTAATGAATACATTCTCTGCCATTGTCTGTGGGATTCTTATGGATGTCATTAGCCATGGTGCCAGGCATATCCATCATTGCCAATAAGATGCCAATGTTTAGAATCGTCCTACCCAAATCACTGATGTAAGTCAGACGTATCAGATGTTAGTAATGCATTATCGTATGCGCTATGCATTGCAGACACCTGGCAGTTGATGGAGTGGAATCCCTTACAGTCAATATACCATTGTCAATATGTCCCAAGTGGAGTCATTATGGCAATGTGAGTGCAGCGAATGTCACCAAAATACCTCAAGGAAATGAATTATGCCATAAAATACCTGCATGGTGGTGTTTTTCTTCCCTGTGGAATATGAAAACTACATATGCTCCAACATATTCTGGAACATGATATCAAAAAGCTGTTATAGTATCCATAAGGCAAATTTCTGGGATTGTTGGTCACTGGAAGGTCTCTGTATCAAAGATTGTCAGTGCTACATATGCCTTGGTGTGCAAAGTAATGAGTATTCCATGCATCCCATGAGTCTGCATGTGAGGACAGCACATCTGTACCATCTCTTGTATGGTGATTTTGTCTACATGGCAGAAGTCCACTACTTCCATGTCAAGGAGTGGATGGAATGTTACATTTGGTTGGATCCTTCCATCCCATGTACCTTTGTGGCTATTGGCTGAGAAGATTACCTCAAACATGTCAATTTCTGCTAATGCTGCTGCTACCCCTAACATATTATTGCAGTCTATATCTCTGTTCACCATCATTTTATGCTGTACAGCTGCAGTTGCAATCAATGCACATAATGTTACTCATTTCCATTTCATTATACAGCCATTTGCATACCATGGAATACATCATATTTCACAGTTTTACGAGATCGTACACTGTGTGTAAATCACCCCACCATACACATCATGCAGTTTTGCTATTTGGTGTTATTTGTGTCTCAGTCCTTGCCATTATCTTAACAACATCTGCATTGGACATATAAATATATATGTAGACAGATAAGTAATGAAATGTTTACTAGAAGTGATGCTGTAATTAATTTTACAAATGCACAGCACCTATATCAGTTTAAATACTTGTCAGATATCTTGTTTTATGTATAAATGTATTTCAGTTTCAACATAAGATACTAGCTAAAAGTGTTTAGCTTAGAACATATTAAGCAGCTTTATAACAAAATGTTGTGCATTAAGGGCATTGAGAATGGTGAAGTCAGTAAAGTTAATACGGGCCACTGAATAAAATCAGCTCTCCACTAAGGCTTGAAAGTGAAACTTTCTCACAAATTTCAGTAATTTTCTGAGAAAAAAAGTCAAAAATCACAGTGTTTACTGATTATTTGACCATTCAACATTTTCTTCTAAATTACTACCCTAAGCTTCCACTGTTTGATAGTCTTCTTGCCTCCTTGTAGATGGCATTCCTGTTTTGGAATCTCAGTTATGTTTCCAAGCTTTCAACATACTGATATATGCATAGAAGGATAATCATGACATGGAAGAGCTCTCCGATCTTGTAGCCCAGGCAGGTATGACTCTTGCCCTGAGTAGTGTCCTGCCATCCCTCAGAATGATACTGCAGTACAAGGACAAAATGAATGACTTCAACAATTGGCTAAGCTTCTGGTGTCATTCTAAGGGGATCCAGTATCTGTCTGCCTGGGAGGACATGGTCGACATACCACGATGCTTTGCCAGAGATGGCCTGCACCTGTTGCCCCTTGGATTCTGGATACTGGCTAAGGGGTCTTGCCACCCCTATAGTGCCTTTTTAGACAAGGTTCAAATGACAAATTCACCACCGTAACAGGAACAGGCAAGCAAAAACTGAGGGTAATGCTACTCAATGCTAGAAGTTTAAATCTCAAAATGCACTCACTCGAGGCACTCCTTAAAATGGAGAACATCGATATCTGTGCAGTAACTGAGACCTGGTTCAAGGCTCTAGAGACCACCCCTGCATTACCAGGCTATAACTCATGCCACACTTTTCGGCCATCTAACCTGGACCAGAACACCAAAGGTGGAGGTGTGTCCATTAGTAAACCAAGAACCAATAACTACAAAAACTGAAACGTGGGAAAAAAGGCACCACAACCGAAGTAGAACTGCTGTAGTAATATGGAATTGCTGCCACACTCCAAAAGAAAATCCAAGGCCCATAAACGCTCCAAATGAATTTATTGAATAAAAACACAAACAAATGAAAACGTCGACCTAGGTTTCGTCCGTTACATGAACTTCATCAGAACAACACATACTGCATGTGAATCTCTTAAATATTATGCACAATATTAATTAATGAGCCCATTAACCAATCAAATGCATGTGAAAAAAATTTTTTAAAAACCACAACCAAATGGAAGGCAGCTAATGCAAATAAATGTTTAAACCTGTGTAAAACTATCAAATATAGTAGACCCCTCCTATCAATGAAAATGTATTGTATATATATATACTGAATGTTCTACAAAATGTAAATAAATATAAATAAATATATGTAGTTAAATTTACAAAGACCATAATTGATTTGTGAACAATAATATGTGTATAAAAATACAAAGTGTATGTATGTTGTAAATTATCTTGATATATAATTTATAATTTCAATTTTTATTTTTTATTTTTTATTATTTTAGTTTAATTTATAATTATTAAAAACCTATTTAATGTTATATATCTAAGTGCTACTTAAATAAATTCTGTAATACAAGGTGATTGTAATAAGATAAATATATATATATATATATGGGGGAAATGTAGTGTACTAATATACAAAAATTAACTGTGCTAATTCCATGCAAAAACAAAAATGTACAAAATATATATATATATATATTAAATCTATAAAAAAGTCTTTATGATAAAAAACTACTATGTTATTTAAAATATATGTATTATAATTTGAACTATATTTCCCGTAAATGTGGGGATATAAAACAAATACGAACCATGAATATGTACATATAAATAAATAAATAATTAATTATTAAATATACAAATAAATATAAATATGTACACAATGTTGTGTGCATGAGTTCAACATGAAATATGTAATTCACACATATGTTTGACCTATTAGAAGTATATATATTATATATAAAGATCTGTCAATAATAAACGTGTTAAATATAGAGCAAAGTCCCGTATGTATGTGTGTATATATACCAATAGCTTACATATATACAACTAAACCATATAGTAAACCGCATAAATACTGTACATAATTAGTTTGGCCATATGGTAAAATTACAAAACTATGTTAATGACCCTTAATATTATTCAACCATAAAATAGGCTTAATACTAATATATTCGTTAAGTCCAGGATATTGGTTAGCATTAAGTAATATCTGCATCCTCAATTCTAACAAATCCAAATTATATTTAGTTATCTTGCCTTGTAAATCCAAATTCTGGTGTATGACACCAAAAAATCTAAAAAAATGGTTTTCGTATTGATTTATGTGTCTGGCAAGGGCATTAGTTAATTTGTTATTTTTAATATCCAGTAGGTGTTCTTTAACCCTGTCCCTCAGATGTCTACTGGTTTTGCCAACATAAAACCCTTCACACTGTTGACAAACAGCAATGTAAACAACATTTGTTGTATAACAATTTATATGCTGGCCAATTCTGATATTGTGATTGTTAACTGTCACAGCTGTATCAATATTGATCAGATGCTTACACGTTGAACACCTACCGCATTTAAAATTACCCCTGGGCTTTTGTGAAATATTATGGGTATTGACATTCAAACTTTCAAACAAATCCTTAAAAGAAGTGTCCTTCCTAAAAACACGTGTTACACTCCCTATAAACATTTCCCCAAGTGATTTGTCTGTACTTATAAATTTCCAATTCTTATTAATAATATTTTTAATACACGAAGAAATACCATTAAATGTGGTGATATACAAAGGAATGTTATTGCAAATAAACTTCCCAACATCAACTGATTGACTTTGGTGACTTTCACTAGATATCATCTCATTACTATGTAATAAGGCCTTATAAATACCATTGTGTCTTTTACCTCTCACTTCTTTAGCTATATTACTACAAAAGTCATGTGGGTACCCCCTATTTAAAAATAAACTAATAATAAATTTAATTTCATGTTCGAAATCCACCTCCTCACTGACCATTCTTGCTGCCCTCACCATCTGGCCTTTAACCACCGCTTTCTTCTGATGGTGAGGGTGCCAACTGTCAAAATGTAGGTACGAATTTGAGAAGGTGGACTTCCTATATATATTGGACACAAGCTTCTTCTTGGTCTTATCATAAGTTAGCTTAATATCCAGGTAACTAATACTTTCCTGGCTAACAACATATGTGAATTTTAAAAACCATACACTACTATTAATATACTCTAAAAACCGTTTTAAAACTGCTTGTTCCCCTTTCCAAATAATAAATAAATCGTCTAAAAACCGGCCATAAAATTTGATGTATTTAAAATGCTCTGAATTAAACACATAATTTAATTCCCAATAGGTCAAAACAAAGTTCGCAAAACCTGGGGCACACGCTGCCCCCATGGCTACTCCACTAACCTGTTTGTAATAGGCCCCCTCAAAAAATATAAAATTGTTTTTTAATACAATGCCCATTAATTTGACTAAAACATTGATTTTGTTCTGATCATAAAGGTTAGTGTAATATAATTGTTCTTCTAACCAGTCTAATCCACTGTCATGAGGTATAACAGTGTATAAATTACACACATCCATAGTAATAAATGTGTCGCCATCTTCAAATTCTATAGCTTTAATTTTACCCAAAAAGTCCCAGGAATCCTTGAGGATATGTGAAAAAAATACAATACCTGGTTTTAAGTGGTAATCCAAAAATTGACTAATGAAATGTGTCTTACTACGTTTACCGTCTACTATTGGTCTAAAATGTAAATTGTCCAAGCCCTTATGTATTTTGGGAATGCCGAAAATACCACTAATCACGGGAAAATCATTCTGTAAAAAACGCCATTCCTGTTCGTCCACCTCTCCCTGAAATAACATATCAAATAGTGTAGTGTCAATCCTTTTGTGTGCTATGTTAATCTCATTCCTGCTGATTTCCCTATATGTATCTTCTACCAACATGGCATTCATATAAGAAACATAATCATTATTATCCACTATCACTATGCCACTACCCTTGTCGGGTTTCATAATTCTAATATTCTTAGTGGCCAAAATCCTATTTAATATAACTTCCTCCTGTTTGGTCAGGTTATTACTACTATTAAAATCCCTACCATAATGGGTAAAAGCATCCCTAATATCATTTTCAGTCACTTTTTCAAAAAACGCTATCTTATCATGCATGGGTGGATTATAAGTACTTGGTTTGGACAATCCATTTCGGCCATTCTCATTAATGCCCCAAGAATTACTCTGATACAGTATTTTTAAATTTAACTTTCGGGTAAATAATTTCAAATCTAGAATGGTATTTACCAGGTTCCCCCTCCTCCTCGGTACAAAACTAAAACCTTTTGAAAATAAATCTACGCATTCTCTATCAAAAGACTGATTAGTATAATTATATAATTTAAAATCACCCTTGTTATTCTCCACAATATTGGGTTTAAAAAACAACCTACATTCCCTTTGTCCATCTACTCGCCCATTGCTATTCACCTGTGAGCACACATTAACATCAAACAACATATCAATATTATTGTTAAAACATACATCATCATTATTTACATTAAAACCAACTACTTCAACTGTTTGTGATTGTCCTGCATATTCATAAATTGTCAAATCATTGAGTGGATCACTGTTATCTACAGTGAATGAATTCATAACACTATCAGAAGACTTTATCATATAATTATCTGTATCAAAAATATTTAAGATATTAATGTCATAATTTGTCCGTTGCCCTTCACATGTGTATACAGTCAAATCACATGTATAGTCACGTCTGAGTCGATCAACCATATCAAACCGATTATTACCTCTATTGTTAAACACTTCAGTATTTGAATAAGTGGTGTCAAGGATCTGCCGTTGTGCACCAGTACCGTACACAGAGGTATCACATATTCTATTACCACTACCCACGTCATATATGTGGGCCAAAAAATTATTATTATCACAATCCACACCCACCTCCAATCTGTTTGATACATCTGGTGTATCAATCGAAGAGATAATTTCAGTCCCTGTTAAATGGGAACGAGTTAACTGTACAGTGTCCGAAAATTGAAAGTCACTACTGGACAAGATGGAACTAGTAGTTGTTCTCAATAACGTCGTCTCGTTACCATTAACTGAAAAAAGGTGAAAACGCTTACCCAGTACCTCTAAGTGGTGGACGCCATCGGCTACTTGCGCGCCCCCCACGCGTTTTTTTGTTGTTGGAAATTAACTTTCTTATTCTTATCATAATCCCTTCTCGGTCGTGTTCCTGTGTACTCGTACTCTTCCTCCTCCTCGTACTGATGTTGCCCCCTAAGCCTTTTGGATCTCCTAGGCCCTTCTCCCTCACTCGGGCTGCCATACTGCCGTTGTCCATGGGTCTCTGAATGCAAAGGGGAAGTGATGTCATCTAAAACGTCCATACGGTTGCTGCTCTCTTCTGGTCTTCCGTCACTATGACTGTGTCGTGTAGGTTTGGATTTAGGATACACCAAACCAGATGAATAAACTTTCAGATCCCTTTTAATTTTATTCTGCTTTTTGTCATAAATAACATTACAACTATGTTCAACCTCTTTTATAATGTTAACATAGTTAGTATAGTATTGATCGAAAAGCAGATCCTGGCTAATAAGACTGTTTAGTCGATCCAATTCTGATAAAAGCACATCTATTTTTTATCATTATAACTAATCATTATTTCCATAAGTGCTATACCCGTTCTGTTAAACAATTCATGCAACTCCTTTAGCATGTCCGGTTCATGCTCACTACCGTTCGGATATCGCCACAGTCTCAGCCCTTTAGGGACAAGCCCCAGTTCAATATTTTTGCGCAAGTAACCATTTTCCATTTGAGTTCTTTTTAATTTAAACATCTTAACTTCAAAAACTCGTAGCCATTCTCTCATGTTACCTTCCACCTGATTGCTCTTAATACTCGTAGAGTTATGTTTAGTGTTGAAAGAGTACTGGTTTAACTTCCATGAATCACTGCATACCGGCTCAGGTTGTACACTTACTCGCGTAGCATGAAAGACCTGTCCACTAGATGTACCAATAGTACCAGATGCTGTAGGTGCCAACGGAGGGGTCGCTTGTGTCAGGGGCAACCCCAGACTACTCGAAGACTCCAAACTGGCATTGAAGGATGTCATAAGTTTTTGAATTAAAGCTGAATGTAGTTTAAGCTGTTCATTCATATCTTTCAACAGCATTCCCACATCGACTGCTCCGCCTTCTTCCTCCATGGCTGAACACTAGTAAACCAAGAACCAATAACTACAAAAACTGAAACGTGGGAAAAAAGGCACCACAACCGAAGTAGAACTGCTGTAGTAATATGGAATTGCTGCCACACTCCAAAAGAAAATCCAAGGCCCATAAACGCTCCAAACGAATTTATTGAATAAAAACACAAACAAATGAAAACGTCGACCTAGGTTTCATCCGTTACACGAACTTCATCAGAACAACACATACTGCATGTGAATCTCTTAAATATTATGCACAATATTAATTAATGAGCCCATTAACCAATCAAATGCATGTGAAAAATTTTTTTTAAAAACCACAACCAAATGGAAGGCAGCTAATGCAAATAAATGTTAAAAAGTGTTTTTATTCAATAAATTCGTTTGGAGCGTTTATGGGCCTTGGATTTTCTTTTGGAGTGTGGCAGCAATTCCATATTACTACAGCAGTTCTACTTCGGTTGTGGTGCCTTTTTTCCCATATTCATTAAGGACATCCACACCTCCAGCCTAGTTGCTCAGCATAATGCATCTGAGGTTATCCAAGTACAACTAACTCTGGGCAAAATTGCAATCCAAATTGTAGCTTGCTACAGATCCCCCACCATGCCCCAGGATTCCCACTCCTCTTTTCTTGATATACTGGAAAATATTAGGGTTCAACCAAACACCCTAATAATGGGCAATTTCAACTACCCCACCATTAACTGGGAAAAGTACTAGTGTACCAACTCCTTTGCTCAACGCTTTCTGGAATTTATAAATTCCAATGCCCTGGATCAACTTATCCACACCCACACCAGGGGCAACAATATCCTAGACCTAGTCATTATCAGCATGAGTAACCGGTGTTCCACACCTGAAGTCAACTCCTCGTTGGGCAAATCCAACCATAAGCTAATCACCCTAGATATCTGCATCCCGTCCCCACCCACCATTAAGGAAACCACGGTAAAAAATTTCTCCAAAGCCAACTTCATGCTTTTTAAGACAGAAGTGGTGAACTTCATAACACCCATGCAGATTGGCAATACAGTTACTACTGCTGAATCCTGCACAAATGCACTCTATAAGCACTTGCATGAGTGCATGGATCATGCTATCCCAAACAGAATCAAGATGCTACCCTCCAAAAAAAAAGGAAGCCAATCTGGTGCTCTCCTGCCATAAACAAACTCTACAACAGAAAAAAGAAACTGTTGCAAAAGAGAGTAAAATCCCATGAGTGGAGGAGCTCCCTGGTCAGCCTCAGTAAGAAGCTGAGATCCCTTATAAGATCCTCCAAAGCTAGCTACGAAAACAAAATCACCACTAAATCGAAGGACAACCACAAAGCATTCTATAGCTATGTCAAGAATCTCATTGGCAACACCCAGATCTGTTCTGAGTTACAGCACAATGGCATGAAAATTACATAACCAACTGACATTGCCAACATCCTGGCAGATAGGTTCAGTGCTAACTTTACCCCCCTCTCACCCTCTAAAGGGCCCACATCTATATAGGAAGAATGCAGAGACCCTGTAATCACATCTATGTAGGTAAAAGCTGCACTCTCTAAAACCAAAAACACAGCATCCATGGGACTGGACAACATCCCAGGCTGCATTTTACATGAACTTCAGAATGAACTGGCTCCCTACCCAAGTACCATGTTCAATCATAGTCTCATGTCAGGCATTGTGCCCACTGAATGGTGCACAGTGACAGTTATCCCACTCCACAAAGGGGGAGCCGCAATTGATACTGGGAACTATCACCCTATTAGCCTGACGAGCCTGTTCTGTAAGGCCATGGAACATATCATCATGGAACTCATAAACAAAGACATTGGTAACCTTCAAACTCTGGACCCCACCCGGTTTGAGTTTGTGAAAGGCAGATCATGCCTTCTGACCTGATTGACTTCTTTGAGGCAGTCACCAAAGCCGTAGACGAGGGTAAGGAGGTTCACACAGCCTATCTTGACCTCGCAAAGGCTTTCAATACCATTCCCCATTCTGGAATTATAGCTAAACTCACTAATGTAGGTATAAATCCCTACGTCACAAGATGGGTTGCCAACTGGCTCACTGACAGAACCCACACTAAAAAAGTTGCATACTCCAAACCTGACTTCAAACCAGTGACAAGTGGAGTACCACAGGGTTCAGTCCTGGGACCTCCCCTGTTTGGTATCTACTTCTCTGAAGTACAGGCTAACACAGAAGGCCTCTGGCTAATGAAGTTCACAGATGACTGCAAACTAAGAGCCATAGTTGAGTCCCCAAATGATGTGGACATCCTACAGAAGGGCCTCACTGAGACAGATGCCTGGTGTCAGAGGCATGACCTCAAGCTCAATGTCAAAAAGTGCATTGTCATCCCCTTTGGTAAAAACTCTGTACCCATGAACTACCACATAAACGGCAGTCTACTTAACTTCGAATGTGTAATAAGAGACGTTGGGACCAAGGTGGACAGTAGTCTCTCCTTTGATAATCACATCGCCACAGTAGTCAGGAAATCCTTCTATGTGGCACACCTCATCACAAAAGGGTTCTCATCCAGGAAAAAAGAGGTCATTGTACCCCTCTACTCGGCACTCATTGGACCCATTATAGAGTACAACGCCCCTTTTGGAATGTACCTCACAAGACATCTGCAGCAGCTGGAAGGGCCACAGAAGTACCACACAAGGAGGATTACTGGCCTCAAACAGATGCCCTACACTGACTGTCTCAAAAAACTCCAGCTTTACTCTGTAGCACATTGCCTACTCCGAGGAGATCTCTGCCTAACATATAAAGCTATGTTAAACCCAGAGTTGTTGGACATGCTACACCTAAAGAAATCCCTATCCCTCCAAGCTACACACTCCAGGGACCTAAACCTTGTCACCACAATAAACAGGACATGCTGGAGGGATAGATTCCTGTCCCAGAGCTACCCATCTATGTCAAGCAAAGTTCCTCATTAGCAAATCTTGATGATTGGATGGGAAATAGGAAGAAAATACACCCCGGGGATCACTTCTATGGCTCTGCTTGACAGAGGCACAGGAAATTAACTTTCTTGGGTGGCATAAGCCAGGGAACCTTGTTGGCTAGGCTTACTTAGGTCCTTGGGCCGATAGCCTAGTATATACCTATGAACCTATGAATCATCTCTCTTTGTGGGATAGAAGTACGTTGGAGAATTTGTACACACACGCACATGCATACGCACACAAGCGCGCGCACACACACACACACACACACACACACACACACACACACACACACACACACACACACACACACACACACACACCCACACACACACCCCCTTAGTGGCTACCTTAGCTTTTCAGCTCATGCAACCTTCCTACCTGCAGTTTTGCTATGTGCTTTGTGTTATTTTCTCATTCCTGCCTATTATCTAACAACATCAAGTCAAAGAAAACGTTATTGTCATTCAAAACTACACAGCAGTGTAGCTGAACGAAATTACAATGCTTCGTTCTCAATGCAGGAAACAGTTGCACATATAGATAGAGAAAAATGAATAAAATATCACAGTAGAAATTTAATAAGTAGTAATTTGTAAGTAAAGTAAGACAGTAGTGACCCACACTCATCCCAGAACAGTAGACAAGGAACAATATGAAGGTAAAATTGTCAAAGTAAAACTGAAACAATAGCAGCAAATCTATGATTAGACTGAATTGTTGCACAGTTTGTATATTGCACTTTACAGTCCTTCAGTGTGTAGGTGAGCTATCTTAGTATTGCACTTAATTATTGCACATTCATAAAATAAGCCCCTTGATAGGCTAGTTATGTAGCAGAAGTCATGGTTTGTTTTTCCCAAGAGTTCAACAGTCTAACGGAGAGCAGAAAATAAACTGTTTTTAGTCTGGTGGTCTTACAATTCAGGCTTCTGTATCTCCTGCCAGAGGACAGGCGAGTGTACAGACTGTTGGCAGGATGTGTTGCATCACTGGAAATCTTTTTGGCCTTGTCGATGCACCAGCATTTGTGTAGATCTTCCAGAGGAGTAAGGGAAGTGCCAATGATTCTTTCTGCCGACCTTACAACTCTCTTGAGAGCCTTCTGATCCTGATTATTACAGCTCCCATACCAGACTGCAATGCTGTTGGTCAGGACACTTTCAGTGGTGCCCCTATAAAAGGTCTGAAGTATGGAGCTTGGTAATTTTGCCTTCCTAACTTTCCTTAGAAAGTGCAAGCGTTGCTGAGCTTTTTTGACTGTGCTGGATACATGGACTGACCAGGATAAGTTCCCCTTGAGATGATCTTCAGTGAACTTGTAAATATATATGCTCCTCACTCTCTAAGTACTTGGATGCATATACTTGGCATACAAAATGTTGCCAGGTTTCTCATTATCAGATGTAATTTTCTGTAGAAGAAAAACATGATCAAGTTCAACCATTCTGCCCTGTTTCTTTCATCTGTTATGCAAGTACCATTGTGTTAGATGATTAGCTTCTTTGCTTACACAGCCACAGTGGCAGATTGCAAATAAAAGGAAAGTGGCAGCTGTTCTCGGCATCCATCAACATGATATCCTGTCCGGCTTTGGCACCTGCCTCTTCCTCGGCTCTTTAATATTCTATTCCTTTTAAATACCCATGAGTGTCCACAAATGTTAAAGGGACTTGGGAATGCAAGGAAAGGTATATTGTGTTTTTGTTAGAGCTACAAACAACTTCTCCACTATACTGCTGGGAATGAAGTTGCAGGAGCCATGGAGGCAGTGAAAAAAGATACTCAGGACCACTTTCAAAATGCGCGCAATTATCTTTTAACTAGTTATAGTGGAATTAAAAATAAGACACAATAAGTCATGTTAAACTTTAAATCAATTAAGACTTAACAATGAAACATTTGTTGTGTTACAACTGAGATAAATGGTACTAAGTGCATAAACACTACATGCTCATGCTTATCACATCCTGTTTTAACATCAGAATAATTATGTCTCTACATGCCTTGCTTTCATTGCTCATTATTTTTCTTTGGAGATCTTCAAACAGAATCCATTGAAGTATTTTCTTGTGGGTGAGACTGGTTATAGCTTAATATTCTTAGCACAAAAAACATGTTTCTTATTTTTTTTTCCTTTTGGGGAGTTTACCATTGGTAGAAATGACATTAACTCCACCATCCAGAGCTCAGATCCTCATTACAGTCTTTTCATATTATGCTTGGGAATCCCGCTCCAGTGATGCTAGCCTCATTAGAAAAAACTTGCTTCATAGATTAATGCAGTCTAGAGAGGGCCTGGCAGCCTTCTGGATAATAAAACCAAGAACAGAGCTTCCAGTTAAATGAGGAGTACTTGATAAAACAAAAATTGAACAGGCAGAAAAACGTAAAGCACGTATTTATTCAAATTGATTAAAACAATAAAATACAAGAGATAAGAGCTTTCATACCAAACAAGGTACTTCAGATCTAACTAAAGTAGCTGTACTCACAGTTAAATATGTTAATGCTTAAGGTCACGTGATTTAAATAATGGCTTAATTGGGACATAATCAAGTCCTGCACCATTTGTTGCCTGTAGCAACGTAATCCATTTTATCTCAAGACATTCTGTGTAGGTTTTTATATACCCTCCTCTCAACCCTATTCTAGCCATTTTTAGCACTATAAACCTAAACCAGTGGTCAGTTTCTGTACACTTAACATGTTTAGAAAGAGCATTTCTTTCATCACATCTGCTAATTGCATACAAGTATGGTATTCTGGATAATGCTGAGCCAGGCAACCTGCAAGTCAGCATAGACAATATTGCAATGCTGTAATATATTTATTTATTTTACATTTGTTTACTGGGAATGTCTGTCTGGGATAAGATCCATTTTCAATGGAGGCCTGGGGAGAAAAACTCCACATATAGAGATTATACAAAACTTATGCAAGAAATTATACAGAAAATACACAAGATATACAGTACATCATAAATTACACTGTATGCTATTATAGCTGACATTTGTATTATACGATCATCTGACATAATTCCTTATTGTAGTGTAGACATTGTAATTTCTCAAAGTAAGCTGAGGAAGGATTTGTAGGGGGGAAATTGGCATGGAGGGAACCATATATTTTAGATGTGCAAGGAAGCAATTCAGATATGGGAATGGGCTGTGTCATATACAGGGTACATATCTCTAGCTATAAAAAGTTGCACATTATGTATTATATGGATATGCAATTATTATTATTATTATTTTGCTGCTTAGAAGGTATATACATTTAATCCATTGGGGCTATTGTTTGTGACTCACGGGCTGATAAGTAACATATTTGTGAAATTTCATTATGGCATTTTGTTGCATTGTATTGTAACTATATTGACTAGATCTGTATTTTGGATAACTTTCCAAGCCCAGTGTCATTTCTAGGAAAGTCATGAATAGGATAACAATTTAAAATGTTAGGACCTAATACAATGAGTTCTGAAACAAGGAGAATGAACATCTAAAAAATGGACTTACATTTACTAAGTCTAAGATGGTTATTTCTTGGGATGTTCCCATTTCTATGAGGTATGCTCATCTTGGAGTTAGTATATATGAGTTCAGGGAGTGTGGGGATTTTCCCCCACACTGGATATATAAGGGGACTTGCCCCTTGTAAAGATACATTTAAAGGAGAAGAACGATGTTCAATATTTGCTTTTCTCCTGCATTTTCAGACTTTTTTGGCATGTTGGCACTTAATTTCAGTAAGGAGCCCTTGAGTTGGCATGGCTGTGGCTTTCACACTACCAAAAGAGTAGCACTTTCACTGCCTTTTTTTGCCTCAGACCTTCACATATAATTGATTTTAACACCTTCCTTTACTGAATTATAATTCAAGAGAAACGCAAACATACATTTATACAAAAGAAACAAACCATATTAACATGCGCTCAGTTACAATCATTATACATCACATATATTTTTTGTATAACTATCATCAATCCTGTATTTCATAACTTGCTCAAATCCTGTTTTCCCTTAAATCTCATTCCTCTTCCAAGACATAATTCTGCATGTATTGTTACCACATTTTCCATTTTTCCTGTGTAAATTTGCTCCTATCCTTTTCTAAAGACCCCACGGCCAGTTATTTTATCTCTGTTACAGTATTTAATACTTCAAATACAATTGGTTTAGACTCTGATTTCCATTTTCCAATAATTGCTTTTTTGGCAGCCACCAGAATTAAACTTAACAAGGCCTTACTATGTTTTGGCAATTCAAATACTGTATCACAGCTAAAAAATTTCCTATTTACTCACTAGATGTTTTTTGACAGTACTCTGTAGGGATTTGTTAAAGTCTGCCAACTCCTTAGACTCCCAAACATATGTTCCTAGTTTCCTGTTTCTTCCCAATCACACCTCCATCATTTGTCATCTACCTGAGGGGAAAATCTTTTGAGTCTGCTTGGGGTATAAAATACCCATGCAAACAATTCCAAGCAAAAATCCTAAATCTTTTTGACTTTGTTGCATAGCTGGGAGCCATACATATGTTTCCATTTGTTTATTTGTGAAATGCTTATCCAGTCTCTCATCTCAATCTTTTCTAACTTCCTCTAACTGATTCCAATAGTTATTGTGCAATATTTTATATTCCCTTTTAATTATCTTTTTTTAACAGCAACTTCTGTTCTAGATTTAACTAAAAACTCTACCTGAACAGGTCTTTCACTTAGGATTCCCCCATCTCTTATAGTCTCTAACCTGCAGTCCAAATGTCATCTTGGCCTCTTTGCATTCTATTACCTTTTTCTCTCTAGTTATATGCTCTCTATACCTTGGTTCCTTTGCCAGGTTTCTCCAGTAAATTCCAGCCCCCTCTTGCATATTCTGTATACCCCTAATTGCAGTCATCCTTCCTGGCAAAATCTCCTTTCTCCACTCCCATATTGGCTTAGTACTTAGAATACTTTCTGCTACTTTATGAATGTAATATATGGCTGTTGTCATTTTCTTTAAGAATATACATCCAAAATTTTACTTTATCCTTATTTCTTGAATTTCCCGTTTCATCATCATCCCTTTCCACTTTGAATTATAGCTTTCTGCTTGTGTTATATATATATAGGAGCCTTAACTGTGTAGCTCTGAAATATCCCCTTCAAATCAGGTAATCCTGAACCACCTTGTTCTGTTGGAAGAATCAACTTATCCCACTTAACCCTTGCCCTCTTCCTGTCTTAGCATCCCAGATAAAAATCCTTCAACTCTTTATTAATTATTGGCTATAACGTCTCCTCTGGTTGATAAAAATATTCCTGACCTGTATATACAACTAAAGGGATTAAAACCATTTTTTCTGCTTGTACCTTACTGTACGTATCCATAAACAAGAGCTTCCAGTTTCTCCATTTTTATATTAGCTTTTGCTTATTCTCTTCTCACATATCCTTAACTGCTATTACAGAATCCATTTTAATCCATACTCCTAAATACTTCAGTTTATCATGTCCCAATAAATATGTGTATTGCTGTACCAGTTTCATGTGTGTGTAGATAGTTTACAGCTATAGCCTTTGTTTTACCGTCATTAATTTGGGTCAATATTAAATCAGCAAACTCTTAAAATAGCGAACACTGATTTATCGACACTTTAAAAGTGAAAGCTTGAAATCCTGAAGACACAGAACAGCGATTTTTTTTTTCCTGGGGGGAAAAATCGCTGAGCTGTTTTCGGGACTTTGCCATTTCCTCCACTGTGGTGCGATCTCGAAGTTGGTATATTTAATGTAGCAGGGAAGTGGGGAGCAACACCCCCCACTTTATTTAGTGTTTTGAACTTTTTTTTTTTTTTTATTGTAGAGCAGTGATTTTTTTTCCCTTGGAAAAAAATCGCTGTTCCGTGTCATTGGGATTTCAAGCTTTTGCTTTTAAAGGGTCGATAAATCAACGTTCGCTATTTTAAGCATTCACTGATTTAATATAGACCCATTAATTTTATATCCTGAAAAGACTTGAAACTGTCTCAAAATGTTCCAAACCACTGAGATGTCCTTTTCTGGTTTTATCAGGTAAAAATAATATTGTCTGCAAATAAAGCCAACATTTTTTGATTACTATACCAATTATATCCTTGAATTTCTGACTGTCTAATTTTATTTGACAGTGGCTCAAAATATAAAGCAGGACACCCCTGCCTGGTTACTCTGTTCAAACACAACTTATCAGAGAGGGGTCCACCCACTTTAATTTTTGCCTCCGATCCCTTATATATCCTCCTAATTAATCTTATTTTGTTTTAGGGAATGTAAACGCTTTCATTGCTCTAGTTATAAAATAATAACTTACTCTGTTGAATGTTTTCATTGAATCAAGACCCACCAACAACAGTGGTATTTTCTTACATCCTGCTTCCTTCCCTATCATCATTGTTCTATTAATGCTGTTAAATATTTGCCTCCCCTCTACAAAAACACATTGATCAATATCCATCTATTTTGGCAACACTTTTGCCATTCTTTTAGCAATCATAGACGTAAACACTTCAAACTCATAGTTTAAAATTGAAACATACCTTTATGAAGCTGGGCCTGATGGGTCTTAACCATCTTTAGGTATGACAACCACTACGGCTTTCTTCCAGGGTGTTGGTACTTCCCTTCCTTTTAAAATACTGTTAAACAAAACCTTCCAGATCTTTACCACTTTCTTCCCTCCTAGCTTCCAAACATTCACATGAATACCATCTACTCCTGGAGACATTCCTGCAGATAGATTGTACATCATCATTTTTATCTCATCTCCTCCTATCTTAAAAATCAGGAAGATCCTTCCTTAAGACCTATAGTGGCATGCTGCTTAATGTTAGGAGCCTAAACCTGAAAATGGACTCACTGAAAGCCCTCCTTACACTGGAAGAAGCTGATGTCTGTGTGGTCATGTAAACTTGGTTCAGGGCTGCAGAGAACACCCCTGCATTACCAGGCTATACCTCATTCCACATATTCCAACCACAAAATGAGTTTGGAAGACTAAGGGTGGTGGAGTCTCTATCTTCATCAAGGACAAGCACACCTCCAGACTGGTTTGTCAGCATGAAGCACTAGAACTACTCCAGGTACAACTGACAGTTGGCAAGACACCCGTCCAAGTTATAGCTAGCTATAGACCCCCGTCCATGACTCAGGGCACCCACTCCTCTTACCTGGATCTACTAGCCACCATCAAGGTACCACCTAATACCCTGATCCTTGGTGACTTCAACTACCTCACTATAGACTGGGTGAACTATTCTTGCACTAACACACAGTCTCAGTGATTTCTCAACTTCGTCAGTTCTAATACATTACACCAGCTCGTATCATCCCCCATAAGGGGAGATAGCATTCTGGTCTTGGTTCTCAGCAACATGGGTGACTGCTGCACCACTCCCATAGTATGCCCTTCTTTGGTTAGATCAAATCATTGGACTGTCTCATTCGAAGTTTCTATCCCACCCAACCCCCCCCCAGCTGAAATCAAGCTAAAAAACTTCTCAAAAACTGACTACAACCTCCTAAGGGGGGGGGGGGATCTGTAGCTTCACACCACTGCCCCCCCAGAGGATGCAGACAACTATGCTGAACAGTATGCCAGTGCAGTTTACAAGCACCCTGTACAGCTGCATGGACTCAGTCATACCCAACAGAACTAAAACTGGCTCCTCAGGGGAACATGACCTTGTTTGGTGGACATCCTCTATCAACAGGCTTTACAACAAAAGGAAGAAATTGTTGTCCAGGGGTAAAAGGGAACAAATTTGAAATTGGAAAAACTCCCTCCTTAGCCTCAACAAGCAAATTAGATCACTAGTGAAAACCTCCAAGGCCAATTATGAATCGAAACTAGCCTCCATAACAAAGGGAAACCATAAAGTCTTCTTCAGTTATGTTAGGATCCTCCATGGCAAAGCCAAGGTATGTTCCGAATTAGTACTTAAAACAGTATCACTTACACTGATCCTGTTGACTTAGCCTGACTGCTAGTAGATAAGTGCAGTACAAACTTTACCCCCTGTCCCCCCAAAGGCCCTTTTGACATCCCTGTCCCACACTTCACATCTCCATAGATCAAGTGTTACAAGCCCTATCCAAGGCAAAAAACACAGTTTCCATGGGACATGATAGTATCCCAGGATGTATTCTGCACCACCTCCAGCAAGAACTGGCTTTGCCATTGAGCACCCTATTCAACCACAATGTAAGTACTGGCTTCATTCCAGCAGAATGGAGAAGCACCATTGTCATCCCCTTGCACAAAGGATTTTTCTGACATTTACTCAGTTTCCTGCTACTGCAAAAGTCAAGGTTCACAGAGAACTTACAAAGCATCAAAGGGATCTCATTGTTGAAAGGCATCAGTCAGGAGAAGGGTACAAAAATGTTTCCACAGCATTGGACATACCATGGAACACAGTGAAGATAATCATCAAAAAGTGGAGAAAATATGGGACAATAGTGATGTTGCAAAGAACTGGACTTCCCTCTAAAATTGATGAAAAGACAAGATGAAAACTGATCAGGGAGGCTGCCAAGAGACCTATAGGAACACTGAAGGAGCTGCAGAAATTTCTGGCAAGTACTGGTTGTGTTCTACATGTGACAACAATCTCCTGTATTCCCCATATGTCTGGACTATGTGGTAGGGTTGCAAGATGGAAGCCTTTTCTTACACAGAAAAACATCCAAGCCCTGCTAAAATTTTCAAAATAATGCATCATTTCCCAAAAGCATGTGGTAAAATGTGTTATGGTCTAATGAGACCAAGGCTGAAGTTTTTGGCCACAATTCCAAAATGCACGTATAGCACAAAAACACTTCACATGACCAAAAGAACACCATCTCCACGTTGAGGCATGGTGGTGGCAGTATCATGCTTTGGGGTTGCTTTTCTTCAGCTGGAACTGGGGCTTTATTCAAGGTGGAGGGAATTATGAACAGTTCCAAATACCAGTCACTTTTGGCCCAAAACCTTCAGGTGTCTGCTAGAAAGTTGAAAACGAAGAGGAATTTCACCTTTCAGTATGACAATGACCTGAAGCATACATCCAAATCAACAAATGAATAGCTTCACCAGAAATAAAATTAAAGTTTTGGAATGGCCCAGCCAGAGCCCAGACCTAAATCCAATAGAAAATCTGTCGGGTGACCCGAAGAGGGCTGTGCACAAGAGATGCCCTCGCAATCTGACAGATTTGGAGTGCTTTTGCCAAGTCAAGATGTGCCATGCTGATAGACCCATACCCATGAAGACTGAGTGCTGTAATTAAATCAAAAGGTGCTTCAACAAAGTATTAGTTTAAGGGTGTGCACACTTTCGCAACCAGCTTATTGTATATTTTTTATTTTTTATATTTTTTCCCTTAACAAATTTGTTTGTTTTTCAATTGAATTGTACAGGGTTTAGGTCACATTAAAAGTGGAAAAAGTTTTGAAATTATTTATTGTGGTCTCATTTTTTATATCACAAAAACCTGCCATTTTAACAGGGGTGTGTACACTTTTTATATCCACTCTAGTTACTTGTTCAGCATTTTATGTTAAAATAGTAGTAGATGAAAAAGGGGGGTCTTTGATAGTGCATTGGAAATAAAAGAGGTTATGTAGCAATTGCATTTAAATGTTTGTACAGAACCTGGCTTAAATGAATGTATTCCTATCAACAGTATTTTAAAAGATAGGGCTAACCAAATCTAATGTATTGTTTGAGTAGATTATTACAATAAAATAACGTTTTTTAAGTAAATACTTATGTAATTCATAAATTATGTATTAACTGTTGGATTCAAGATGTTCTTTAAGTGTTTCTAGTACTTTTTAAACTGATGTCATTAACTGATTATTCAGTAGGCAACTGATATGATTGGAAGAATGTTTTTTAAAAGTGTGATGTAATTTCCTATAAATTAACTCTGATGAAGTCCTTTGTAAAGTCAAGATGAAAGCACTAAGTTTGTATTCAATAAAGATCCAGAATTTAAGCCAGTGTTGCATTTAGTGCCATCTCTTACACTGTGTGTTTTAGTCCTGCTTTGGATGCATTTTTTGTTATTAAATTAAGCTTGGGGCTTTAATTCAGATATTCACCTATGCAAAAGTAAGAGAAAGCATATCAACTCTACATATATTATAATATGTGCTCTTTTACACCCTGTTCTCCACCTCAACAACCCAGTATTACAGCATAGTGACCTAAACTTTCTTTCTTTCTTGCAATGTCTACATTTCTTAAAACTAAAAACGCACTTGTTTACTTTACTATTTTCATCACATACAACAATCATTGGAAATACTTTACTGTACTACATGCAATTTATGTCATGAAATGGTTTATACAAATACTGTTGAGTAAAAGTTTTTACTTACAGTTGTTTTTTTTTCCTTTTCATTGTGTGACATGAAGTGATGTATATGCTTTTCAGTTCCCTGCAAGTTTAAAAAAGCCAGCAAAAGTCCAATCTTTCTCAAACAGTTTTTCCTGTAAAGCCATATTTCACAAATGGGACTGATGCTTTATAATGTCACATTTATTCACTAATTTCAGTGTTGCTGGTCTTCTTCCTGTTTATTTCCATCTCCTATCCCCAGACTCTGGTTCAAGTCTGAGGTACTCCCAGTTCTTCTAGTCAACTCCTATACTTTTTTCCCATCTCTCAAGAATTTTCCTTTGGAACATTGGAAAAAGGTTTCACTGGCAAATGTCTCTCTGAGCTTTATAATTAAAAGAATGAGAAGCCAAGTGCCCTTCAGTTTAATGACTCACTTTCTGTTGGACAAACTTTTGTATTTCCTGCTTAGCATGTTATTTATGAAAACGTGACTTTGATCCTCCAGGGAAAAAAGTATTTTGAAGACAGTTGTGTACAGCAGCTGGAATCTCACACCTGCCTCTCAACATTGCCTGATTGCTGGGATAAATTTACTTTTCTTCTACATGGTATACAGTGAATAATCATTTTCCACAGTCACTTTACTGTCTCCAATTTTTAATATGTTGCCCTTCTGCCACAGTTTTGTAAGGATCAACTCTTTCTGCTGGCAGGATTGCAACTTTACTAATACAGGTTTTGGTTGCTTTCTAATGGCCAGGCTTGCAGCATACACATGGTGTGCCTTTCAATTAACAGTTTTTGTGGTATACAAGTCCAATTGCTTATTTATACTTTCATAAAATGAATACAGTCTGTTCTTTTCAGTTTCTCTGCTACAGCAGAAAATCTCAGATTTGCCCTGCATGCTCTGTCCTCTGACTCACTCAGCCATCAAATGCAATTTGCATTGAACAGCTATCCCCTGAATGTTAAACATTGAATGTTACTTATACCAACCAGGTATACCTCCGAAAATAAAATCATCAAATGGCCATAATTGGCCAACATAATGGAACTGAAATATCCTACTTACCAGTAACTTAACTATAAGAAAACATGTCCTTTCCCCAGTTTAGTGTGGCCTCAGGGGTGTGGGAGGGGCAGGAGGATTCAGTGAGCAGGAGCCACTACTGCTGTACCCCGCACCCCCTGCTAATTATATATACCAAATTCAAGGTCACACTAAATTGGGGAAAGGGCAGGTTTTCTTATAGTTTAGTTGCCATTAAGTAATCAGTATGTTTTGGTTCTGTTTTGTTGGCTAGCTATGGCCATTCGATGATTTTATTTTTAGATATATGCCTGTTTGGTAAAAGTAGCATTCAATGTTTAACATTTGGGAATAGCTGTTTGATGCAAGTTGCATTCGATGGCTGAAGACTGCCACCTCTAACTCTGCCATTTTTTTTAAACAGCTCTTCTTGAGCAATCTCATACTCAGCCAGCTGTTTCTTCATTTTGACTTCTGAGTTTTGCAGTTTTATTAGATCATCTGAATAGCTCTTTAAAGCTTCTTTCATTTTTTCCAGCCTTTTGTTATTTGAGTTGATATATTCCATCAGTGTTTCTATGATCTGAACACATTTGATTTAGTTTTTCTCTAGATTACTGGAAGCCATCTCTTGTACCAAAGCTAAAGCATGGACTGCTTTTTTTTCTGAACAATTGTAGAGTTCTTCTCAGTGTATGTTTTCTCTTCACCTTTTCTAGTTGATTTTCTTTCAGGCTCTCTAAGTTTGTAAGTTTCTTCTTTGCTGGCGTCCAGGCAGCCCCCCCCCCCACTAATTATATATACCAATTCTGAGTCCATAACAGAATTTTACTAAAACTGTCAGAGCTACTAGCACCTATCTCAGTTTATTTTTTCTCACTCATCAGTGTGCAGCCATCTTGAAAGTCCTTTGCTTGTAGTTTTCTTGAGAATAATCTGTACAGTTGTTATAATAAGAAGACGCTTTTCATGCAGAGTATGTAAGTGTAGTACCTTTCTGGAACAAAAATGTGTGTAGCTTTAGGCCAAGGGGCTTGTTCTGAATCAGAGGAAAAGGCACCTACATGCATGCAGTGAGATACTTCAAATGACCAAAACAGGTTTTAAAAGTTTCTCCAAGCAGTTTAGGCCTTTGTAACCCCATCAGTCTTCAAGTGAGTCATTCTGCTTTGTTGTTGGACACAGTGTCTACTAAAGATTTATCCAAATCTGCCAGTGTCTGTTTAGAGGCTGACAGTAAATCACAAGTCTCAGATTATCCAGGTCGCTCAAGTATAAGGTTACATTGGAGCCAGATACCATTTGCAAGGTGTCTGCATTTGGCCAACAAGCTCCACAAGTAGCAAGAAACCTCTGCTTTCTTTGTCATTCCTACTTTATATGAGTTTGAAGTCTCTGGTCCTGGGGAAGAAATTTATTTTTATTTTTCACCACAAACATAAATATTCTGAGTCTCCTCATTTGGACCAGGTATGTGTAACGCCTGTGGGATCAGCAAGTTGGCACCTGTGTCAGACCTCCTCCAGTTTCAGTTGCAAGATAAATGGCTGCTTGAAATATAATCCATGTAGTGCCACCTTTTCAATGAAACCTTCCACCTCCAGTACTGTTCCCCTGTTGAAAAGAACTAGACAACCATAACCATAGCTGTTATCCAATGGCCATATGTGGATGACTTGATTTGCATCTCATAAATTCATTCATCCCCTGCAGGATGTCTCCTTAGTGGAAATATTGAGTTTGATGCAGGAGCCTTTCATACTGAGAATAAAACAAGTTTCTAATTCACAAAATAATACCTGAGATTACTGGAGACAGATGACCCCCAAGCCTATGTCCATTCCTCCCGTAATAATAGCTTTCAAGAATGCCTTTCAATGCACCTTACTGGAGTCTCACATCCATCCCCTAGTAGCTAGGAAGTCTGATTGATTTTGCCATATCTGAAATACATTTTGACCCTACTATCATTTCTTTAAGCAAAGCCAGAGGGTAGAAGCTGTTGTCAGCTAATACTTTACCCAGTAATAAAGAGACTTGTGCTCTGGACAGGTTCAGGAAAAATATAGTTCAATCACCTTGGGCATTAGGGCAGTTAACTGCCATACACATACGCTCAATATGAAGAAGAACCTGTAAAACAGGTGGTGGATATGTGCAAGGAGATAGCAGATCTCTCCATAAAACATCAACCTTTTTGAAGAAAATAGTATACTTGCATGTAATAATATTTGCCATTACAGTAACTAGATCATCAAAGACAGGTTACCATAACAGTAGGCATATCCCCTATTCCGCATCAGTAAAAGTGTTCTTAGTATTGTGGTATTGCAGTTTTATACAGTTATTGGTTTTTGCTATATTTACATTTAGTTGTGTTAAAGGAATAGCCTACTCCAGTAGCAAGTCCCTATGAGGGTCCTGGCTAGCACTTAGCTTCATAGGGTACTAAGGCACTGTTAGTCAAGTTTCTGACTGGAAACTGAAATGCATATGATGATTGAAACCCCGTTGTTGCTATTTACTGTTACAGTAATGATTTCATGAGCACCTGCATTTACAGCAAACATTCTTACACACAATTTGGTTAGACTGAGATTTCCAAGAAGTAAATCCATGTGCATTTTTCACACTGTTTGATTCGGTACTGTACACTATGTTTTATGCTCAGACATCTCCCAAACACTGTATTACTGTTACTCTTTATGTTGGTTTCACAAATTTCTGCATCTTGAATCAGGAGAAACAGGTTGAGTTGTCATATAACACTGGTGAAATCTACCTTTTGCTTTAGTGTCTGGATTCGTCACATCACTCACAATTCAGCAAGCAGTACTCTGACATTTCCAAGCTGGGAGACATAAGCACCTAAAGCCACATCACACGAATATATAGCAGAACTATTCCCTGAGATCATTAGCTGTTTTCTGCTGGTCTGTTACTTCCTCAGTCCTGATACACCTCACTGAAAAGTTGTCATGTTCACTACCTAAAAGTAAACCTATAAAGTGACCATGTGACCACGAAATAATGACCAAAGACCCACATCAGCACTACCTGTATTTCCGGGGACGGAAGAGAAGCATGCGGTACAGCAGTGTAGTAAGTGACAGCAGTTTAGTCCAGCCACCTACAGATGTCAGAGAGAGAGAGAGAGAGAAATTCCTGGCATCTATTGCTATCCTTAAAGATAGCAGTAACCAGTAGTTCCATATGTAGTGATCAGAGAAAAGGTCCTATGTTCAGTCTTTTATCTGGCTCATCTAAATATCACCACTAGATTCAAAGAAGTCTTAATTTCCCTTTAATGGTATCTTGCCAGATCCATTATTGAATAGAATGCACCTTTTGGCATTTATTTATCTAAACATATCGCACAATGTTAGAGACCTCAGATATTCGTAACTAAAAAGATCAGTGACTTCAAAAATCTTAGTTATCAGGAGAGACTGGCAGATCTTTTTCTTTACTCAGTCTTTTATAGACATCTCCTTGGTGATCCATGTCTGGCTTTTTGAGCCATGAAAGATCCAACCCTATTTGTCCTCCTGTTTGTTCACAGAACTAATAGTACCTCAAATACTTGCTTAAAGGAACTAAACTTTCATCAGCAGATAAATAAAATACATTGATGTGACAGATTTGTATCCCAACATAATCCTCAACTCTGGAACAAACTTCCACTACATGTCAAGGAGAGAAGCACCCTTGCCATCTTCAAGGAAATTGTATGGGTAGTGTCAAATTCGCCCCGATTTATTTTGTTTTGCCCTCCTTGAGACTAGAGGAAACTTTTGAATAGGGCTTTTGGCTTGTCTTGTAATGGTCTACAGATTGTTTACCAAGTACTTACATAAGAACCTATAATATGGTTTAAAATATTATGTATATAGTATCTTAGATATTGGTGCATTTATTTCTTTAACTCTCGTGGTTTTCATATTAAATTGCAAGTTGAAGACATGTACAATCTATTGCAAACAGTAATGCTACTAATCGATTTAAAAAAAGTAACCAGCTGAGAAAATTGTCATTTTTTGTAGTAAGATGTATTTTTGAGACTGTAGATTGCTTAATCAAAAATAATTATTTTTAGGGGTAGTTTGAGGAGATTTTCATTCTTGGGACAGTCTTATAACAAAGATGTGACATCGTGATCACTGAATGCTCCAGTGACACAAGATTTTTATTGGTTCATCCAGCAGATGGCAAAAAGGTCAAAAGAAATAGCTGTTTTAAGAAATGCGTATATCACCTCCCTCTCAGTTTCAAAAGAGTTCTAAAACTTCTAGGAATAGGATTTTTCTCAGAATGGTTTTGTTAGCAAAAACAGTTACTGCTATAATTCAGAAGAAAAGGGCAAATCAAAGACCTTTGTAATGACTGCCAGCCTTTCCTTTTCCTTCTTATACTATACTATACCTCTAGGAACAGCTTAACAGTCCTTTTTCTACATGGTAGAACATTTATTTATTTATTTTACATTTATTGACCAGGATAGTCCGTCTGGGTGTGAGCCCATTTTCAGTGGAAGCCTGGGGAGAAAAGCTCCAATAAAACAAGAACAACATTAACAGGTACAGTGTCGGTTTTGCATGGAATTTAACAGAAATATCTGGAGACAATAAAGAAAGTACAATATACAATAGGCACTTTAGTGAAAAGGAGAAAGTTATTACAATATAGCAAAGTCATATATATATATATATATATATATATATATATATTTATATTTATATTTATATTTATTTTTGAGAGCAGGGGTCCATCTTTAGTTGATCATTTGAGTATACTTTAATACGTGTACATATGTATACCCTTACAAAAGAAAATAAATTATCAAATTATACTCTTATTGTAGGTAGCTGATAGGTGGTGTTAATAATTGAAGACACACAATTCCTACAAGAATGCAGCAGATTTATACAACAGAATTAATTCAGAAGTCACAAATGCAGCTTGTTTCAGAGATATGTCTACATCAAGTAGAATGTTTATAATTGTTGAATTAATTTTAAATAGTAAAGGCAAAGCTGAGATGTAATTTTATTTGCATCAGACTTTTAGATTTAAAAAATATATGATTAAAAATCTTAGTTGCCTTCTATCAGTTCTGAACAAGATCAAAAACTTTGTTCAGTTTGATAGTTCTGAAGACTCTTCCCTGCATAGAATGAATCTGGCATGGTTATCCTGCATATGAGAAAAACACATTTATATTTCATTGTAAACATATCAAGAAAGCACTTTAGTTTTTAGCATTGATATTCAGACTATTCACAACTTCTAAAGTGTTTGCCAGATGTTTATTTCTAGTGTTTGCTCATTTCAGAAAGCAAAACAACCATCTTCCCTTATCTACACAATCAATTCATAGTTACAGAAATAAAAGAATTATTGATGCAGTATGTAAACCAGTCTCTGGGAATGACAAGCAGATAATAAGAGTTCACCAGTAACTCCTTCAACATCAACATTTTTACTCACAGAGTCATAGACTTTGTACTTAGGAAAAATGTTTCATAGCCAAGACAAGCAAATACAGATTCAAATAATTCTGACAGAATTATTTAAGAGGCAAAGCATCAATGTACAATTGTTTCTGACAGCTCTGAGGTATACATCTTGCATTCTGCGGCTACTTCATATAAGATTTTGTATGCAGTCAGTGGCACATAAGAAATCTATGTAATCTAAGGATCCACTAAACGGGATGATGCCTTTTCTTCTGTTTATAATGAAGGAATTCTTATAGTGGATAGATGTGACAAATATATCCAGTGGGATGACACCACTTTCCCCATACAAAGTTCAATATCTTATAACACATTGTTTGGATAGTGATTGCGTAGCCTTATTCAATAGACTGTTTTTGTAGGCCAACTATTTGTAATAAGAAAGGCCATTTCATATCAGCCTAAAGGAGATGAAAGTCATTTATAGAGTATTGACTACAGGACAGTTTTAATCAGGTAAATCAGTTCAGACAGCACTACCCTCGTAGACCAACTATTTGCAACAAGAAAGGTCATTTCATATCAGCCTAAAGGAGATGGAAGTCATTTACAGAGTGTTGACTACAGGACAGTTTTAACCAGGTAAATCAGTTCAGACAGCACTACCCTCATTCTGTATGTTGGAAAGATGAATGTTTTCTCTTTCCAGACCTTATTGTATGCCTTATCCCCATTTCCTCTGACCCATTAAATACTCCTCAGTACAAAATAAAACAAAGCCATTCTAATCCTACTAGTTCCATCTTACCTGAGGTAATTACTGTATTCTCTGTTAATGGTCATTATTACTTTTTCACCAAGGACTATGGCTCTGTAAAATTCCTTATTAACACACTAAGAAAGGATGGTATTCTATCCATATTTAAAATATTTATTGTTTTAGCCTTGAAGAATCAGATTTTCAAAAAGAAAAATCTGTGGTATCCATCAAAGTCTCAGAAAACCCAGTATGGAACCTATACTGGATCAAAAACAAACCAAGAAGAAACTTTGTAAGTGTGGACACATACTGCAAAGTTTCTTCTTGGTTTGAAGAATCAGATTTTGGTTCCTAACATCAGTTCTTTTTTTTTTTTTTTTTTTTTTTTTTTTTTTGCAAAACTATTAAATTTCTAGAAGAAAGCTAAGAGACCTAAACCTACTGCCGGTCTTATCTGCAGAAAGGAGGAGATTTGCTGATTGTCCTGTACTATAGGTTTTGTATTATTTTGAACTTATTGTTCTGTTTTATCTTGGCTTGTTCAGAAATTGAAGTTTATGTATGCAGTCTCTCCTTGCATGCTTGTGTTCACACAGCTAACAGTGTAACCCTCTGCTGAGGCCTTCCTAAAAGCAAGTTTTTCACTTAAGACTTTCAAGAAAATATACTTCTTCCCCTTGGACATTTGATCTTTTTTGTTGAAGTTAACTTTATCTTCCAATGAACCAGAAGATACTGTGCATATAAAACTAGCTTTCATGGAAAACATTCTTTTCTGGCTGCAGTTACCTCTAAGATATTAAGAGTTACAAGATTTCAGGTACAAACCACATTAATTGTTATCTTATAATTAAAGGGTGTAATTGAAGACCGATCTAATTTTCATGTCAAAGGTTGAGTCTGTCAGACTGTAACACTGACAGTCTTTTACCAACACTATCATAATGAAGGGAGACATCATCTAGTCACCTATATTTGCTGGATGTGTACACTCAGTTATTAAATGATATAAAAAATATTGAATTTAGAAAAATATGATCAGTTTTTTATCTCACTGAAGAACATGTAAAGTCGACCAGACTATCTGAATGGTTGGCCCACTATATTGCCTTTTGCCAAGGTAAGTATAGTAAACCTTTGCAAAGTACAGTAAGAATACAGTCCACAAAGGCAACAACAGAGCTATGTCATATAAGCAAACTCATATGACTGACTATTTAAAAAGTCTCACATATGTAATTAGCAGGGGGCCCTGCATCCCCACATACCAGCTGCTGATCACACTACAGCGGGGAAAAGGGTATTTTTTCCAATTCCCACTGTATCACAATCACAGGACAATTCACTGTTTAAGGGAATAGGGATACATTTGACTTTCTAAATGGTCTACCATATCAGTTTAATCATATGAAATTCGACAAAATCGATCTTATAACATAGACCCAGCAACAACATATTAAAAAAGCTTCTGAGAAAAGTATTTTAGTTATTGCTTCATGGACTTCTGTACACATATTCACAAACAATTACAAATTGGAAGTGGAAGTTGGGTCCAGAGGTAAGACAGGTGGGGCATGGGTATACTACATGAGTTCTGTAATTATCCACCTCTCATGGCTATCTAAATGCTGTATGCGAATATAACCAGACGTTACTTACTTATCTCCTGTTGAGTCTGTCAGAAGAATATACTAGAGTTGTGTGCAATCACACTTATCAGAACAATACACCTTCAAAGAGAGACTTCTGTAACAGTACAGCTACCCTCCCTCTGTCCTCCCAAGAAGAGTGCACATAGTTAGATTATAATGTTTTATGACACTATTGCATAGTTGTATTTTCTGGTTGTAATATTTTATTGTACCATGAAAAATGGATTATTACTTTAGCAAGTGAAGGCCAGAAGGGGCTGAAAGATCCTGCTAGCAATGTTAACTATATATATATGTAATCCCCAGTCATCAGCCATGGTTTCATGGAATGTTGCCACAGGACATCATTGGTTTTATTGACAGAAGTAATGGTGATAAATATTCTGGCTGGTAAAGAAGACAGATAAAATGTGAAACCCAGACAGTCACAGGTTGCTGCTAGGTGATAGACCAGTTCATTATTTTGAAGCATAGCCATTGTAAACCTCCTGGCACACCGAACTACTTACTCTTCCTGTCCAGATGGTGGTGGTTGTGGTGGTGGGCTAGGCCTTGGTTAAATTTGTGGTTTCTCATCCATTTGTCTAATTTAGATTTAAAGATGATGAGGAACCTGTTTTGGTTAACAGAAAACAGGAGTTTATTTCAGAGGTGGGGATTTATCAACTCCCAAGAAGTCCTATTTGTATTACAATATAAATTTATGCCCTATGATCTCTTATTTGTAATTTGCTGTCCGGGCATAGGTCACCTGTAGGAGTCTATAGGGGACAGATAGGAGAGAGAGGCTTTTAGATGGTTTTGGTAACATAGGGTGCTCATAACTAATATATGCACTGTATCTTCATAGTGAGGTACATATCAAGGGGTGCACTATATTCTAATATGGGGCTAATAAAAGATGGGTAGAAGGGAATGATGACTTATTTTGATTGTGAGGCAATGCCCTTAGTAATCAACTGGGTAAGGTAGAACCTTTCCTAATGACAGTGAAAAGGGAGTGACCAAAGGAGAATTCATTATCAATGAAGGTCCCTAGGCCCCTAATGACAATAACTTTTCTAAGGGGGTTGCCTTTTATGTTATAGGTGTGTGAGGGTTCCTCATTTCCAAACTATATGATTTTACATTTATTAGCATTCAGCTTTAGAACAAAATCCTGACACAATGGGCCAGATTCAGGAAGCCTCCGTGTAAGAGTTATAACTCTTACACGGAGGCTGCAGTTAAACGGTGTGATGTCAGCATGTCATGCATATGCATGAGGTGCATGAGGCATGCTGAATCACACCGTAACTCTTACACGGTCCGTGTAAGACAGTAGGGGGCGTGTCCGTAGGCTAAGCCCTGCAAGCGGACACGCCCCCGGAAGTCTAGAATGGCTGAAAGTAAACAGCCACGAGAGAGGCCATGAAATGTGAATAAACACACTACACAACACATGCCCCCCACAGACCAGCAATGTAAAAAGTGAACAGATGTTAGAAAATGAAAATGAAAACTGTTTTATTTTTTTTAAAACCCCGTAAATGTTTGCTACTGCGTGCGCTCGTGTGCGCGGGTGTGCTACTAGTGCAACTGCAGTTAGCAATCAGTGGAAAAGGATTTAAGAACTAAATATGCAAAGTAAGCCAAGAAGTAATAGCATAGCAGTAGAGTTGTCAGCTTAAGAGCAGGCAGGCAAGGTTCGAGCCCACACAACAACTTTTTTTTCTGTAAATAAGCACTAAAAAGGCCCCTGACAGTATTGTACAAATGTAAAAGTATTTCCTTTTGTAAAATGGAATGAAATGGAGCATATATTTCAAGTAATACAATAATAAAATTATTTAGAAATGTAGTGATAGCTAAGCTGCTGTGAGACAGAGTGCCCGTAGCTGAGTAGTGTTTCAAAGGCTGCAAATTGCTTGCCCGTAGCTAAGCACCGGTTTAACAGGCTCAAACTGTGTGCAACTAGGTGTGCTTAGCTGAACATGTGTGTTACTAGCCAATTAAGGTTTAACCCAGCGCACACCGTTTGTGCGGATGTGCGCGTAGCTCCCACAAGCTAACCGCCGGTGCGCATGTGTTAGCTCCGCGCAAATGAGCGCAGACCTGGTTTTAAGTGCTTAAAAGTGCTTTTGGCATGTTTGATTGACAGGTCCTCAACTCATTTCTAGACAGTCATGAAAATTAAAAATCAGTGGTCAGATTCGAACCCAGGATACCATGCACTAGAGTCAAGTTACTAAACCACTAAGCCATGACAGCAGTACTTAGAAATGCAGAAATAGCATATATATAGGATAGAATCCAAAATGGAGCATGAGAAAGCAGTTTCTGTGAAGTAGATACAATTCCAAAATGGCCAATCAGAGCAATGTGCGGGAAAATTGGCATATATAAGCCCCATAGGCGGGAATACACAGCATAAACGATTGTAGAATACACCTGCAGGCAGAATGAGTGGAGTAGGTGAGGGACGTTGCTTTCGAGCACAGCGGTGGGACATTGAGGAGTCCAGATACATGGTCTGGCTCCTAGTTCACTATCATGAGGCCCAACTCATGCAGGGCCAGGTCTCATGAGGAGTGTAAAGGGCGGAGGCATGGGACCAGTTGGCTCATGATCTCACTAGTGCTACTGGGATTCCACGTACTGGTGAGCAGGTCCGTCACCACTATGTGGACCTGAAGCGACGTAAAGAAGACCAGTTGACCCAATGGATCCAGGAGACCTGGGATATGCCCAATGCCCCACTACTGAGTAAGTTACATTTTACTTATGTATGTAAGGAATTCAACTAGCTGATACCATGGAGATGTGTAGTCCAATATTACTCGTTTTGTATTACAGCTGCAGGTGTCCGCTCTATGAATCGACGGGCATATGACCGCAGGCTGGCGCCGCTGCGCCACCATGCAGGTTAGTAACCCCACCTAGTACTTGTAAATAAATATTATAGTGCAGCATGTAGCAGAACACTGCAGTGTATTGATTAAAAGTAATATAATGTGCAAGCAACAAGTGAAAGTCTGCAGGTATGGCTGCAACAAGTTCATCAGTATGCAAGTGTAACTGGAAATATAATTGATAGAAATAAATAGTGCTGTAATACAGATGTCCCACCATTAATTAAATGTAGTATAACCTGTAGTAGTCTCAAGTGTACAGCTTCAGAATCTGAGGTAATCACATGTGAGATATATCCCCTGTTGAAATGCTGAATCATGACAGAAGTGAGGCTGCTGGAAAGTGTTGGAATCACCACAGGTCTAATATGTGAACAAAGCCTAGAAGTACCAACCTGAACTGTGAAATTGCAGGATGTGTGAGAGTGACAGAAAGGGTCATGTATCAATGAATAAAGTAGTAATAACTCCTGAATATATAGGCTTCAGTGTGGTTCTACAGAACTAAATACATGTGGGAATTAAAACTTAACATCCCAAACTGATTTCAGTGTGTCTGAATCTTGAATGTTCAGGCCAAAATCTGTATATGGTGATGACAGTCAACAATTTGCAGATCGAATGAATGATTGTCTGACATACTAAACATCCATAGTTGTCCCCTGCTCTGTCATCAAAGTGTAGCAGGATGATGTATCTGATCAAATTCAAAATAACTAGGATAGTGATGTATCTGTAACAGGTCTAGCATGACAGTCAATTAAAAATCAGTTTGAAACTATCACCCACAAGTTAATTGTATTTCTATTACAAATGTATATCAATGTATAATTTATGAATGTGTCATCATTTTCTTTCTCCACCCCACCCTATAATTGCAAATTAAAACACTCACTAAATATTGGTATGTGAACATTTCATTAACCATGGACATTTGTCCTGTTTCAAAAATATATGCATGTCTGTTGTTGCATGTGCCCTGTTCATACCTGCAAACCTCATGGCCTGTTGCCATTAATCAACCCTGCATGTTGTTTGATTGTGTATTTTCGTTCAAATAATGCATGTGATATTGATATGCCCGCTGTTCAATGGTGTTAATATCTGGGTGTTTGTTTAATGGGAATACCAATGCATGCTGTTACAACTAATTTGAATGGAATAATATGCCACTAACCCAAACTAACATAACATACTCACAAACCTAGAATGCTTGGGAAGGCAGGTCCCAGCGGACCCACCTCTCCCACCTCAGCTGGCGACTGCACCTTGCACTAGCGCCCAGGCTGGACCCTCCTCCGGTGGCCCTGTGCTACCTTCGGGTGGAAGTGCTGCAGGGGATGGGGCCCATCCCCCCTCTGCAAGCGTGGCCGGAGGAGCTCGTCCACTCACCCTCCAAGGTGTCCAGTCTGTGGTGTGAAGGGAGATCCAAGACTCTGTTCTTGGGCCCCTACGCCAGTTTGAGGCCCGGGTGGCACAGCTTACGGGCATGCCCATTGTCCCGCCTGCACAGCCCGCAGCACAGCCCCGTCCTGGGCTGTGAAGGAACAGTGGCAACTGCCTATGGGTGGGGATATCAGTTCCACTGTTGCCATCTGTGGGCTCATGTGCCCTGGATATCCCAACCTCCATCCCCGTCAATTGTGTAACCCCCCCACATGTGTCATACACCGCCCCTGTATGCGTCTTGTCTGTCTTGTCTGTTAACCTACCCAACCTACCTCCCCAGCTATACCGACTACCTCACCTGACATACCACTCTCACCTGATAAAAAAAGGGCACTCTGTACCCACAAAAAAATTACGCCCCATACATAGCTGTCCATGTTGCACACATGTCCGCTGGACATCGAAACTGTTAATTACAATTGGCTGTACAACAGGTATTAATGTTGTCGGACACCTCTCTCAGGGGTGGAAGGTTCCAAATGTCACACCAATTGCATACAAATGCACAGCTGTTGCTGAGAAAGACATGGGCAGCTATGGGCCTCACCTACATCCTTCCTGCAAATTCCAAGCTTGTTTCCCTACTGTTTTACCCTCTTTGTGACCCCTTTTTCACCACTTTCCTGTCACCCCTTTTTCTTTTCTTTCAAAGAAAATAGCGGGTGTGCTTGTGTGTGGAGCTCACCGCCAGTCTCGCGTGAGCTCAGCAAAGCGAAGCAGACCTGGTTTTTAGTGCTTAAAAGTGCCTTTGGCACTTTTGATTGACAGGTCCTGTACTCATTCCGAAAGAAAAATAAATTCCCACTGTCAGTCTCGAACCCAGGACCTCTGTAACACTAGTCTGTATGACCTACCACCAAGCCATGACTCTCATACAAGAGTATAGTGCTAAAATAAATATAACATGTAACAGTAGGAATCAATATAAAGGCAATATAGGATGTGTACTACCCAAAGCATGTCAGGTAGATTTTTAATGCCCGAATTACTGGATTCCCATACTAGTTTAGTGTTAACAGAAACAGCCCTGCTAATTGTTAGCTTGTACATAATAATGTAAGGTAATGTACATATATGAAGGTATGTATATGTACACATACATATATATATATATATATATATATATATATATATATATATATATATATTAATACATATGAAATATAGTGGTAGGTGTCAGTATCCATACACACTCACTACAGGAAACAGTGAAGATAAATGCAGCAACTAGAATCTGCAACACAGCCTGACTCCTGTGAGACCTACTAAACCTTTTAACTACCTAAAGGTGCCTCCAGCACTTTGATTGATAGGCCCTGTACTCAATTTGAAAGCAAAATAAAAGCATACTAGTAGGCCCTACCACAACACCATTGTAACACTAGTCTGTATGACCTACCAGTAAGCCATGACTCTCATACAGGAATATAGTGCTAAAATAAGTAGAACATGTAATAGTAGGAATGAAGATAAAGGCAATATAGGATGTGTACTACCCAAAGCATGTCAGGCAGACTTTTACTGTCCCAATTACTGGATTCCCATACTAGTTCAGTGTTAACAGAAACAGCCCTGCTAATTGTTAGCTTGTACCCAATAATGTCAGCTAATGTACATATATGAAAGTATGTATATGTACACACACACATATATATATATATATATATATATATATATATATATATATATATATATATCAATACATATGAAATATAGTTGTAGGTGTCAGTATGCATACACACTCACTACAGGGAACAGGTGAGAGAAATGCAGCAACCTGAATTTACAACACAGCATGAAGCATGAGAGACGTACTAACCTTCACACTCACAGAACACTGTCGACAGCATACCAGCATGGTCCACGCCCTTACAATCTGAAAGGGCAATGCCTATCTCACATACCCTTTTATAGCACTGTCCTGAAATCACAGTGAGACATGCAATCAGTACACAACTGGCTGCATGCAATTAGCAAATGCTGCCTTACAATTGGTGCAGAGGCCATCACATGGACCTATGCAGATACCCACAAAAGCATCCAGTACTCACACTCCACACATGCAATACATTCATTGCACAAAACCGACAGAGAAAGAGAGAGAGAGACAGAGAGAGAAAAAAAAAGAAATAAAGACAGCCAGCAACAAAACCAGCAGCAGCAGCAGCAAACAGCAAGTAGCACCACTGACACAGCAACAGCTGACACAAACACAGGTAATGCAAAGTAGCAGGTTAATACTGTGTTTACTGTGAAACCTCCAAATGTATCATAGTTCACTATCTATAGGTATGTCCATGAGATAGGTTGTGTGTACATAGTCCTGATATATATATACATATGTAATATTGCTGTACATGTCATCCATACTTAAAACTTCCATAGCTTGGAACACAAGGCCAGTTATGCATATGATGCAGTAGTTCCCAGGGTCAGTAGAGGTTCCTCCTCATTGGTGTGGGACCACTGTGTATGTATGGCACTGTTCAGGTACATATCCTGTAGTATGGCCAGGGTTTAATATCAGTCTGTAATGTGGTGCTATGTCCTCTAGGGGTGAACGTACCACACATCCAGGGATACCATTTTGTAACAGTGATGCTGTGTGTTCTGCAATGTTGAGGGTGGCCCTCACCTGGACATGTGAGATGATAGGGAGGTTACAGTCATCTGTGATAACTAATTCCACTTGTGTAGGGGAATGGGGGGGATACCTGCACCTAAACTGTCTGCAACAATGTTGCCAATATCTGTGCATTTGGTGAATGTGAAGCATCTTACCACTGCTGACCACAGATGCCTTGCCTTCATGTGAATCTGCCCTGTGCTGCAGTAGCCTCCTGCTATTGTTATACAATGTGCCTGTATCTGTAGTCCACTGGACAGGATAAATAAGTGGTGTGCAGATGTTCTGGGTTAGATATGTGTGTGCACAGTACATGCAGTATGTGGGATGTCTGTGGTAAGCTTTTGCAAAGGAGCCAGCAGTGTGTGTTGTGGCTTCCACTGTCCCAGTGGGCTGCATGGATAGCATCACAGTCCTAACTAGTGAATAACTGTGTAAGTACATACATACATAGCAAGGTAGTGTACTGTGCTTGTGGTGTTGTTGGGATATGTATATCCAGGCTGAGTAATGTGTGTCCACATCACAGGGTTGGATGGCAACACACATACAGTATGTAGGGATGAACACCCAGAGTGTTTCAGACGTGTTGCCTGTGCAGAAATATCTGGCCATCACCTGTGCATCCCCCACAACACACACACATGCAACATATGGCAGAAGTACTATAGCAGTACACATAGGTTCATAGGTTCATACTAGGCTATTTGCCGAAGGGCATGGATAAGCCTAGTAGAATGTGTTTGTCTTTTGCCACCCAATTAACATTTATGTTGCTATGCCCTTTTCCAAGGTTAGTATACTGTGCCTCTGTCTAACAGTGACATAGAAGTGATACCGGTACAACTATGATCTCCATCCACTCATCCAGATTCCTATGGAAGAGAGTCAATGAGGGACTCTGCCTAACCTGTACTGTGAGTTCATTACAGAGTGAAGGGAGCCTCTGGGTTAGGAATATGTCCCTCCAGCATGTCCTATTTATGTCAGTGCTAAGGTTCAGGTCTCCTGAGCGTGTGGCTGTATGGGAGTTTGATTTCCTGAGGTGCAGCATGTCCATTACTTCTGGGTTGGACATGGCTGTATATGGTAGGCACAGATTGCCTCTGAACAGGCAGTATGCCACTGAGTCCAGCTGGCTTTTCTTTAACTGGGTAGCATATGGCATCTGTTTGAGCCCTTTGATCCTCTTGATGAGGTACTGTTGGGGTTTTTCCAGTTGCTGTAGGTGTCTGGTTAGGTACATCCTATAAGGGGCATTGTACTCAATTATAGGCCTGATGATAGATGAGTAAAGAGGCACGATGACCTCCCCTGCTGTACATGTGAATCCCTTCATGATTAGCTGGGCTATATAACATGTCTTTCAATCCACTTTGGCCACGTGGTTGACAAATGACAGATTGCTATCAAGTGTGTTCCCCAGGTCCCCAATTACTTCTTCAGTACTTAATGGCTTAACACCTATGTAGTACTTTGCCACCAATGTGGAGGTGTGGGAATCTTTGATGAATATTGATACTCCCCCTCCTTTTGTTGTTTGGTCCAAGTGTTGGGGCCGACAAGAATGGTAACAGGTATACCTTGGTAGTGCTGGTGTGCTCCCGGGAAACCTGAAACAGGTTTCTGTTACTGCACAGATATCGATGTCCATAATGCTAAGTAGAGTTTTGAGTGCGTGTATCTTGAGGTCTAGACTTCTGGTGTTGAGTAGCATTACTCTTAGTTCCTCATCCTTTGTGATACGTATGGATGTGGGTTTGCCTTATGAGCCTTGCTATGTATCTGTTCTGTCACACATGCATTTACACACACCCTGCTACCCCCACACTTGCACATGCTCACCTGCCATTTCCATTATTTATTACCCTACATGAGTAGCTGTCAATACATGACAGGTACACATTTGAAAAGTGCACTATGTGGATTACTACAGATTTCCTCTTCTCTACCTGTACTCACAGGGTGCAGGCAACCTCATTAGTTTAAAAGTGTAATGTGCATCAGGTACTGTGGTACCCTGATTGCCACATCAAACATGTTTTCCATATGGAAATGCACACACAGAAACATCCCACATCCACACACTTGCCACATTCAGGTTTCAAAACACTATCTAGGTATATTCTGGTACATGTGTGTGTTACAGTAGCATGTAGCACTATACTGAGTACTGGCAGTTGTCTGTTGTCATGTTGTTTGTATAGGGTGCTGTCAACATCACTGTTTGTTAAAGGAAATGTGCACCCTGCAGTGCATAGCCCCATTTGGCAAAAGCCACATCCCACCCCCCAGCATTGTGCACACACACTAAAACACATACTTTCCATTTGCAAGATTCAAACCCTTACCTAACTGTGTTATGACACTAGAGACAGATACATTAGCAGAGTGTGCTATTTGCATTAGTGGGAGAAATTCTTTCTAATGCTGTACTTAGAGGGTGCTGACATCATCTGTGTTTAGGAAGAGGGATGTGCACCCTGTAGTGTGTTCTCCCAGTTGGCAAAAGGCACTTTTCCCTCACAGCATTATTCACACACACAAACCCCACTCATACTAACACACATACATTCCCTTTGCAGGATTCAAACCCCTACCTAACTATGTTATGATACTGGAGAAAGACGCATTAGCAGAGTGCGTTATACAAATTACTGGCAAGCTTTAATTCAGGTAATATAGTTATAGAGTGCTGACATCATCAGTGTTTCAAAAGGGGAATCTGCATCCTGTAGTGTACTGTCACAGTTGCTAATAGGGGCATTTCCCACACACACATCAATGTGTTTGAGGTTTGCATATGTGGGGGATCCAGTACTCCAGTGTGATTAGTATATGGTTCGATTGCAACAATGAGGGATATACTTCAAGTGGTGAGCATTTTGTACTCATGTTTGTGATGATCAGGTCTAGTATATTTTCCCCTCTTGTGGGAATGTTGACTACCTGTTCCATAGCTAAAGTGTTTCTGAACTATGGGAACCCTAGAGCTTGGGTATTGTGGTTTGAGTAATGTTCACAGTCTATGTTTGGGTAGTTGACGTCACCCAGTATGATGGTGTTTGCAGAGAAATCTATACTCTCCTGTGTCGTCATGAAGGCTGTGTGGGATTCCTGAGTTTGAGAGGGTGATGTAAGAGCTCCTCTGTGTCTCTTTCCATGTGGTCCAGGGAGGTATGCCTCAGGTTGTTCACACCAGCATGAACAATGACTGCCTCATACTTGTACTTGCTGTGGAGTGACCTGAGTGCTTGTGTTATGTGGCACATTCTATCACCTGACAGGTAGCTAAATGTGACCCTCACCTTGCTCAGTCTGGAGGGCGGGATGTCAGTGTGTCTGACTATGGCATCACCTATTATAGGTGTGTCACACATTGTGTTTGGCCTTATGGGCTGTGCCTGTTATGAACACTGACATTGTGAGGTCTGTGTTGCTTGAGATATGTGTTCATGTGGGATGCAGCGTGTCTGGCCATGTCATTTCTGTCCGTGGTCTGGTAAGTATCACCTTTGGTGACATAGGTATTCATATGTCAACTGGTGAGCATTTGCAGTGTTACCTAGTGATAGTGGTACAGCTTGTTTGTTGTACAATGGACTACATGCAGCCCTGCTTACAGTAGCTATGTTTGCATGCATGTTTCCTTGCAGTTACCCTGGAATACTGATCCGACCTGCCATGCAGAGTTACACAGCTTCTGTGGACTCCTAGTGACATCTGCATAGCTTACTATATGTATGTTCATGTCTCACTTGACAGAATGTCACTGTTTCTCCTGTGCACATGTACGTTGCCTGTGACACTTTGCATATGACTTACCTGGCATCTGTCCATGTGAGCAGTCATATATGCCACTGCAGGACTCTAAACCTGATGATGCACACACTCAAAACATTCCTCAGCATGGGGAACATCACTATCTGTGCAGTAACAGATACCGGATTCAGGGCTACCAACAGCACTCCAGCACTACCAAGTTATACCTCATACCATGCTTTTCAGGCCCAAAACTTGCACAAAACCACAAAAGGAGGGTGTATTGATATTCATCCAAGATACCCACACCTCCAGGTTGGTGGCAAAGCACCAAACATCAGAGACTATCCATATGCAGGTAACAATGGGTAAAACTGCCTTCCAGGTTATAGCCTGCTACAGACCACCCTCACAAACACAAGAACCACACTTGGCCTTCCTGAAAACAGTTGGAAATATGTAGGTCTGTCCATACACCATTATATTGGGTGGGTTAAACTACCCAAACATAGACTGGGAGCATGACTGTAGCTCCAACACCCTAGCCCACAGATTACTGGAATTTATATACCAATATGCTATGGAACAACTTGTTACCACTCACACAAGAGGGGAAAACATACTGAACCTGATCATCACCAACATGGGGACTCTATGCTCCAGACCAGAAGTGTATCCCTCACTGGTAAGATCAGACCATAAACTAATCTCACTGGATATCCACATCCCAAGGCCACCCCCTGCACAGAAGAATACAGTCAACAACTCATGTCAAGCATGTTCACACTCCTCATAAATGATGTGGAAATCTTCAAACCCCCCAGGCCTGTTGAAAATATGGACCAGACTGCAGATACCTGTATAAAGACATTCTATGGACACATTCAGGAATGCAAGGATCATGCAATCCCAAATGAAAGCAAGACCCAATCCTCCAAAGGCAGACGTCCTGTATGCTGGACACCAGCCATAAACAAACTATACAATAGAAGGATGAAGCTACTACATGATACAACAAACTCTTAAAATGTGAAGGCATCACTGATGAGTATTAGAAGACAACTACAGGCACCCATAAGATTGTCTAAGGCCATCTTTGAGAGAAGATTCCACAAGACACTGAGGATAATCACAAGGCTTTCTGTAGTTATGTTAGGAACCTGGGTAGTAATACCCAGATATGCTCAGAGGTAGTTCAAGATGTCACACGAAATACCAAACACACAGACATTGCCAACATCCTAGTGGACAGGTTCACTGCTACCTTCTCCCCCCCTCCACACCAAAAGGGCAAATATTTCTCCCAGCAGAGTGCTGCCCCCCCCCTGACATCTCAGATGCTCAGGTAAGAGCTGCACTCTCCAAAGCAATAAACACTGCAGCAATGGGACCAGACAGTGTCCCAGGCTGTGTCCTACATGAACCCCAAGAAGAGCTACACCCAGACATAACACTACTGTTCAATCCTAGCCTTACTACACGATATGTGGCCAAAGAGTGGTGTACAGCAACAGTGGTCCCTCTACATTCAGGTGGTGCCTTAACGGATCCTGGACACTATTCGCCCCATACGTCTGAATAGCTTGGTCTGCAAAGCTATGGCAAGGATCATCATGAACCTCATAAATATAGATATTGGGGACCTACAGACACGTCATCATACACAGTTTGGCTTTGTTAATGGCAGATCCTGCCTCTCAAACCTGTTTGATTTCTTTGAAACAGTCACCAAGGCCACTGTCAAGGGGAAGGTGGTCTACACAGCCTACCTGGACCTTGCATAAGCCTTTGATACAATACCCCACTTGTGCATTCTAGGGAAGATCACCAGTGTACATATTAACCCCTATGTCACTACAGATATTGCACAGTGGCTCAAGGGCAGAACACACATGGTTAGAATTGCTGGAGCCATGTCAGCCTCAAAACCAGTTACAAGTGGTGTCCCACAAGGCTCAGCCCTGGGATCTGTCTTGTTCAGTATATATTTATCAGAGGTACAGGCCAACATGGAAGTACTGTGGCTGAGCAAGTCGCAGATGACTGCAAACCGGACGCCATAATCAACTCTCCAACTGACACACGCATCCTCCAAAAGAGCCTCTTGGAAACACACGACTTGTGCCACAGCCATGGCCTCAAGCTGAATGCCAAAAAGTGTATAGTCATCCCCTTTGTCAAAGACAAAGTGACCACAAAGTACCACATATGTGTTAATCCATTAAGTGCAGATGAAGGAATTATGGACCTTGGGGTACACAAGTTGATAGCATTCTCTCATTTGACAACAACATGGCCAAAGTGGTTAGGAAAACATTCTATATAGGCCACATCATCATGAAGGGATTCACATGTAGATCAGGGGAGGACATTGTGCCTCTTTACTCATCCCTCATCATGCCCATAATTGACTACAATGCCCCTGTCGGCATGCACTTTACCAGACACCTGCAGCAACTGGAAAGACCACAAAAGTACCTCAACAAGAGGATCAAAGGGCTCAAACAGATGCCACATACTGACTGGTTAAAGAAACAGCAGCTCTACTCAGTGGCATACTGCCTCTTCATAGGCAAGCTGTGCCTGACATATAAAGCCATGTCAAACCCTGACTTAATGGCCATGCTGCACCTCAGAATATCCAGATCCCATCAGGCTACACGCTGGAAAGACTTGAACCTCAGGAGTGATATACATAGGACATGCTGGAGGGACACATTCATAACTCAGAGGCTCCCTTCACTCTGGAATAATATCCCAACAGAGGTTAGGCAGAGTCACTCAGTGACTATCCTCAAGAGGGATATTAATGACTGGATGTGACATTGTAGGTTTACCCTGGGTATCACTTATGTGTCACTGTTAGATAGAGGCACAGTATACTAACCTTGGAAAAGGGCATAGCAAGATAGATTTACAATGCATGGTGAAAGCCACACACATTCTGGCTAGGTGTTTAAATGCCCTAGGGCAGATAGCCTAGTATGAACCTATGGACATATGTATCTTGTTCACCATTGGCCCTATGTGCTGTTAATCACCAATGCAATCTCAATACTATGGTAGCATGTGCAAAGGTCAGTTGTCAGTCACCTCTATGGTACAGTTGTTGAATATGTGAGTCATGTAATAATGTCACAGCTGCCACATGTACACAGTCAACCCTATCCCCTACCGATGGATGTACAACACATGTATGAGATGGAAACACATGGCCAAACTGTGGACTAAGCACTCTGAACCCAGTACTGGCATAACCTGTCAGGTGGCATGAAATACTACAGTGACTGCAATACCAGTCTGATGTGGACCTACACTGACAGCAATACAAGCACGGAAACACACCGGGCCATTCATGGAGCCTAAGGATAGCATCCTGCCTGAGTGGCAGACACCTCTGCAGCTGGCACACAGGCATACGTTAGGCCTGAACACAGCACGCATAACACATAGCACACAAATCCTGTGTGCCAAACAAGCACAGTCTGTACAGCTATACAACACTACTGCTGCAGTTGTGTTAGGTACTTTATTGTCCAGTACAGTGAGGTCATGCTCACCAGGCTGGACAAGGTGAAGGTCACAGTGATATGCTCATGGGGCACTATGGTCCACCACATAACACAAGCATACAGGTCAGTCAGATGCATGGACACATATGACTCAGTCATTGTCCATGCCACTACAGCTGATGTGTGATGTCCCTCACTGGGATACATGATAGGGAACATGGAAGGGCTCACTGAGCAAGTGACACAGGCTGGTAGAACCCTGACCTTGGGTGGCATCAGACCCTCACCAGGAATGCTGACATATTACTGAATGGTAATGAATTACTGTAGCTACAACACCCTAGCTGAACGGTTCTTAGCATGCGGTCACTGCATTGCTATGGAACAACTTCTTACCACACCCACAACAGGTGAAAACATGCAGCACCTGTTCATCAACAACATGTTGACTATATGCCCCAGACCAGGTGTGTATCCCTCACTACTAGGTTGATAGCATCTACATCTCACACTGTATATACACATCCCACATGCAGCACCTGCACAGAGGACCACAGTCATAATGTTACCCTGTGCAAATACCATGTATTCACATGTGGCAGGCATCACACATGGTAGCTATTGAAGGTCACAGGTACATATGTGTATTTGGCACACACATACATCATGTGTGCATTGCCATAACTGGTTTAATCGATGTCATGCATTATTGTGAGAAACAACCCGCACACATGGGCATTTTGTGTGAGCAAAACACACGTGACATGTCTGGAATCAAAAGCCATAACTAATTGTGATATCGTTTAGAAAGGGGTATGTGCATCCTGTAGTGTGTTTTCCCAGTTGCCAAAAGGGACGTTTCTTTCATACACACTTACCCCCCTTCACACACACTTGGCAGTTGCTGGATTCAAACCCCTACCTAACTATGTTATGACACTAGAGATGGACGCATTAGCGGAGCGTACTATTCGGATTGCTGGGGGGATTTCTTTTCTCCTGATATACTTATAGGGTGCTGACATCATCAGTGTTTAGAAAGTGGAATGAGCATCCTGTGGTGTGTTTCCACAGTTGCCAAAAGGGATGTTCCTTTCATACACACTCACTTATCCCCCTTCACACACACTTGCTACATTCAAACCCCTACCTAACTATGTTAGGGCACCAGAGACAGACACATTAGCAGAGTGCGCTATTCGGATTGCTGGGGGATTTCTTTTCTCCTGATATACTTATAGGGTGCTGACATCATCAGTGTTTAGAAAGGGGAATGAGCATCCTGTGGTGTGTTTCCACAGTTGCCAAAAGGGATGTTCCTTTCATACACACACACTTACCCCCCTTCACACACACTTACTGGATTCAAACCCCTACTTAACTATACACTAGAGACGGACGCATTAGCGGAGCATGTTATTCGGATTGCTGGGGGGTTTCTTTTCTCCTGATATACTTATAGGGTGCTGACATCATCAGTGTTTAGAAAGGGGAATGAGCATCCTGTGGTGTGTTTCCACAGTTGCCAAAAGGGATGTTTCTTTCATACACACTTGCTGGATTCAAACCCCTACCTAACTATGTTATGACACTAGAGACAGACACATTAGCAGAGTGCACTATTCGGATTGCTGGGGGATGTCTTTTCTCCTGATATACTTATAGGGTGCTGACATCATCAGTGTTTAGAAAGGGGAATGGGCATCCTGTGGTGTGTTTTCACAGTTGCCAAAAGGAATGTTCCTTTCATACACACTTACTACTGGCTGGATTCAAACCCCTACCTAACTATGTTTTATTTTATTTATTTATTTTACATTTGTTTACCAGCTAGTCTAACTGGATACATGTCCATTTTCAGTAGAGGCCCGGGGAGAAAAGCTCCTAGGTAAATACAGCTAAATTAACAAATTTCTGTGAGTCAAGCATATAAACAAAATCAATACAAAAAATAAAAGCAAAAACAGACTGATTTACAGGATAAATTTTAACAATTCAAAGTAAATTGCCAGTATAGAATTCAATCTTAACAGTAGATGCAGTTCATATGGCAGAACCAAAAAAACAAAAACATATATATATATATATTTTTTTTTCCTGAAGGAAAAGAAGGGGAAGATCAGAGTTTAGGGTGACTATAGAGCTAGTCAGGTTTGGAACAGTAACATAGCCAGTGAGATTTGAGATATACTTTCAGATTGTTTTTGAAAATGGATAGTGAGGGAAGTGTAGAAATGTCATTTGGTAGAAGATTCCAGGCTTTCCCTACTGTATTAGAAAAAAGAGAGTCACCGGCCTTGTTGTTTGTTTTGGTAGAACTAGCTAAGAGTTTATGTGAAGACCTAAGGGAATCTAGGTTCTTGTAGGGAGTGATTAGTGTGGATAGAGCTGGTGTTTTGGATGGTGTGTAAAGGGTTTTGTGAGCTATAGTTAGTTGATGGAATTTGATTAGGTTCTGTAGTTCAAGCCAGCCTAGCTGTTTTAAATTGAGGCAATGATGGGTTGAAATGGGTTTCCTGTGGCAAATCTGGCGATGTTATTATAGGACCTTTCCAGTTTGCTGAGGTTGTGTTTAGATAGTTTAGTAAAGATGGTTGAGGCATATAGAAGAGGAGCTATTAGATGTGTGTGTGCTATTATTGTACGAGCAGAGGGTAGGAGAAAATATTTAATCTGATACAGGAGCCCAATTTTTATTAACTGATTTTATAGTATTGTTTATATGTATATCGAAGTTTAGTTTATTGTCGATGGTGACTCCTAGTAGTTTAGTGGTAGCTTCAGGGGATATAATAGTCTTGTTGATAGAAGTGACTGTGAAATCCAATGGGGAGAATTTGCTGGTGGGAGAGAATAGAAGGAGTTTAGTCTTTTTGGGGTTTAAGAGAAGGCATCTGTGAGTAAACCATTTCTCTACTGTGTTGAACACTTGTTGGGTAAGGTATAGGAGGTCTGAAGAGGATGAGGCTGAGCATATAAGTGTAGAATCATCTGCATATTGTATACATGAGGCTTGAGGGATGGCTAGGTGGAGGTCATTGATGAAAATGGAAAAAAGTAGAGGTCCAAGGATGGATCCTTGGGGGACACCGTGGTTGACTGGTAAGTGGGTAGAGAGGGACTTGTGCCATAGCACTGCCTGCTGTCTATTGTCAAGGTAGGACTGGAACCACTGTATGGAGGATGTGATGACACTAGAGACGGATGCATTAGCGGAGAACACTATTCAGATTACTGGGAGATTTCTTTTCTCCTGATATACTTATAGGGTGCTGACATCAGTGTTTAGAAAGGGGAATGAGCATCCTGTGGTGTGTTTTCCCAGTTGCTAAGAGGAACATTTGGACTAAGTGTGTGAGCATGCCCAGTTCAGCCTTCCCATGGCATGTTGTGTGAAAGATGTCTCATTTATCAAAGTGTGTGAGCATGCCCAGTGTGAGCTTTCCATATGTTGAACTCTGCAGCCCATCACATTTGTGGATGAGTGTGACCTTCAACAAATATCTCCAGTTTATGGTTGTGTGTTCTGTGCCATGTTGTGTAGTTACTGTCCAACTGCTTTTAGTGTGAACACAACAGGGATTATACTGTGCCTGCAGGTTTTGCATGGAATACTTTGCATACAATTGTCAACATCTGTTCATACTGACCTAACACTGTAGTACTGTATAGTGTAGTGGTTCAGTACTTTCACTGTGGTGGACAGTATCCTGGGCTTTAGTCCTATCACTGCTTTACATTTCCATAGTGTGCACAATAGCCTGGTTAGGGTCCAGTTGTGCACATCTGCACAAAGGCGGTGCCTCTATGGACCCTGGTAATTACCGCCCCATAAGCTTAACAAGTCTAGTCTGCAAAGCTATGGAGAGGATCATAATGGAGATCATAAACAAAGATATAGGGGACATGCAGACATTGGACCCGTCCCAGTTTGGCTTGGTCAAGGGCAGATCATGCCTTTTGAACTTGGTCGACTTCTTCAAAACAGTCACTAAGGCCATTGATGAGGGAAAGGCAGTCCATACAGCCTACCTTGACCTTGCAAAGGCTTTCGACACAATACCCCACTCGGGTATTGTAGAAAAACCTACCAACTTAAATGTGAACCCATATGTCACAAGATGGGTTGCAAACTGGCTTAAGGACAGGACCCACAGGGTTAGAGTTGCTGGCGCTATGTCAGACTCCAAGCCGGTCACAAGTGGTGTCCCACAGGGCTTGGTCCCTGGCCCCCTATTGTTCGTCATCTACTTCTCAGAAGTACAGGATAACATGGGAGGACTTTGGCTGACAAAGTTTGCAGATGACTGCAAACTGGGCGCCATAGTGGACAGTGCATCAGACACGGATATCCTTCAGAAGGGACTCACGGAAACTGATAGCTGGTGCCAGAGCCATGGCCTGAAGTTAAATGCCAAAACATGTATAGTCATACCCTTCGGGAAGAGCAAGGTAACCCCAAGCTACCATATAGGTGGCAATCCTCTAAGCACAGAGGAGGTTATCATGGACCTGGGGACCCAGGTGTACAGTGGCCTTTCTTCTGACACTCACGTTGCTAAAGTGGTTAGAAAGACCTTCTACATTGCCCACCTGATCATGAAGGGATTCACATCCAGATCTAGTGAGGTCATTGTTCCCCTGTACTCTTCACTTATCAGACCAATGATCGAGTACAATGCCCCATTCGGGATGTATCTCACCCGACATCTGCAGCAATTGGAGAGACCCCAAAAGTCGCCCACCAAAAGGATAAAGGGACTCCAACATCTGTCATATGCTGCCAGATTGAAGACACTCCAGCTCTATTCAGTCACATACCGTCTGCTCAGAGGTGACATGTGCCTGACATGCAAGGCCATGTCCAACCAGGAAGTAATGGACATGCTCCACCTCAAAATCTCCAAATCCACCATAACCACTAGGGCAAGTGATTTAAACCTTAGCAGGGATATAGGTAGGACATGTTGGAGGGATAGATTTATCACTCAGAGACTCCCTATGCTGTGGAATACAATCCCAGTCCATGTGAGGCAGAGCACCTCGCTGGCTCTGTTCAAGAGGAATCTTGACCTGTGGATGGGAGATCATAGGTTTACCCCGGGGATCGTCTCTGTGTCACTGCTGGACAGAGGCACAACAAACTAATGGGCACAGTATTGTTTCCATATAAGGGGTGGCGTAAGCCACAGAACTCTGGGCTAGGCTTATAACTGCCTTAGGGCAGATAGCCTAGTATAAACCTATGTACCTATGAACCTATCTGACCATGTTGCATTATGTTCAGATATGAACTACTTACAATAGCCTCATCCAACATCAGTAGAGTATTCCACAACATAGGTGTACATTGGCAAACACTACCAATGTGCCCTAGGCCATGTCTAATGCTAGTCAGACAGTGTGTTTGTCCTTCGACACATTGTAAGTGTAGTTTGCCATGACATATGTCTTGTTTAGTATACTGTGCCTCTGTCTACCTGTGACATAACATTGATACCCAGGGTAAACCTACCATCTCTCATCCACTCATTAAGATTCCTGTTGAGGAGAATCAATGAGTGACTCTATGGATAACCTGTACTGGTAGTTTACTCATGCGTGGGGGTGGCTTCTGTGTTATGGATAATGCAGTACAGCTTGTCCTATGTATGTCAGTGCTGGGGTTTAGGTCCCTCATGTGCATAGCTCACTGCCATTCAGATTGTACAAGGTGCAGCATGTTCAGTGATTCCAGCTTGGACATGGCTTTCTACATCAGGCACAGCTTGCGTCTGGGTGGCCAGCATGGCAGAGTGTGGAGTTGCACTCTGTTTAATCAGGCAACACATTACATGTGTTCAAGCTCTTTGATACTCCTGGTGAGGTACTGTTGTGGACTTTACAGTTGATGGAGGTGTCTGCTGAGGTACACCCCACAGGGGCTGTTGTGGTGATTTGTAACGCTGATGAAGGATAACTGCAGAACCACAATGACCTCCCCTTATCTAGATGTTATAACCTTCATGATTAGGTTGGTATATGGATTGTTTCTGTTAACACTACAGCCACATGTTTGTCCAATGCAGGATATCTATCACCTTGTGTACCCAGATCTGTCATTACATGTTAAGTATGTAATGGGTTAACACCTATGTGGTAATTGTTGGTCACTTACTGTATATCCACAGAGGTTGACTATACAGCTTTCTCCATTTAACATGTTGACATGGCTATGGCACCGGTTGTCTGTTTCTATGTGGCCCTTTTGTGGGATGCTTATGTCAGCTGGAGTGTCAGATATGTTAGGCGGTTTGTAGTCCTCTGCAAACATGTTCAGGCACAGTCCTTACATATTGGCCTGTACCTATGGGGCATATATACCAGACGGGGAAGGTCCCAGGACCGAGCTTTGTTTGATACCTGTTATATGTGGTTTGTAGTCTGACATGGCTGCAGCATGTCTGACCATGTCAGTTCTGTCGTTGGTCTGGTTTGCAACCCCTCTAGTGACATTGGGGTGTATACATAAGCTGGTGAGCATATCTATATTGAACACATAGGGTATTGTATGGAAGGCTTTGCAAGGTCCAGCTACACTGTGTGGACCACATTGCCCTCATCAGTGACCTCAATTACTGTTTCAACTGAGTCACACATGTTTAGGGGTGGGGTCTGCACTTCATAAACCCACACTGGGTAGGGTCGGGTGTCAATAGATCCCCAATATCGTTATGTCTGCGGTACATGCTGATCATTTCCATAGCTGTGCAGACCAAGCTTCTCAGGATTCTGTGGTGGTTGTTTTAGTATCCATTCAGGCGACACCTTTCTTGAGAACAACCACTGTTGTTGTACACTGCTCTTTGGGTACATATCCTGTGGTAAGGCTGACATAATGTCAGGGAGGCAGCAGTCTGCTGGGAAAGATATTTTGCATTATGGGGGTTTGCACTGCACCTGTCAGGATGTATGTTGGCAATACGTGTGTGTGTTTGGTATGTTGTTTGTAATATTTGTGTGATCCAGAGCATATCCGGGAATTCACAACACACTTACTACCATCAGTTGCAGCAGCCTTGGGGTTATCCTTAGTGTCCTGTACAATTTGTATCATAATAGGTTCATAGGTTCATACTAGGCTATCCACCCTAGGGCATTTGTAAGCCTAGCCACAGTGTGTGTGGCTTTTGCCACCCTTGCTATGTGAATATTATGGCCATTTATGATTTACTTAGCTGTGCCTCTGTCTGGACATGACACAGTAAAGACCCCCAGTGTACATCTACAATTATCCATCCATTTTGCTAACTTCCTGTTGGTGTCCCCGGCTGTGTGCTCCACGAACTCAATGAGGAATTAAACCCACAGCTAGGACAGCTGTTTAATCATAGTCTTACCTCTGGATACATACCCAGGGAGTGGCGCACTGCAACTGTGGTCCCACTTCACAAAGGCGGTGCCTCCACCGACCCTGGAAATTACCGGCCCATTAGCTTGACAAGCCTTATCTGCAAAGCCATGGAGAGGATCATAATGGACCTCATAAATAAAGACATAGGGAATTTGCAGACTTTGGATCCATCCCAGTTTGGCTTTGTCAAAGGCAGATCATGCCTTCTAAACTTGGTTGACTTTTTGAAACAGTCACCAAAGCCATTGATGAGGGAAAGGCAGTCCATACAGCCTACCTCGATCTGGCGAAGGCCTTCGATACAATACCCCACTCGGGTATCATTGAAAAACTCATCAGCTTAAATGTTAACCCATACATCACAAGATGGGTTGCAAACTGGCTGAGTGACAGAACCCACAGGGTCAGAGTTGCTGGCGCCATGTCAGACTCAAAGCCTGTCACAAGTGGTGTACCACAGGGCTCAGTCCTGGGCCCACTCTTGTTTGGCATCTACTTTTCAGTACAAGCAAACACAGGAGGGTTATGGCTGACAAAGTTTGCAGATGACTGCAAACTGGCCATAGTAGAAAACACATCTGACACAGATATCCTTCAGAAGGGTCTCACAGAAACGGATAACTGGTGCCAGAGCCATGGCCTAAAGTTAAATGCCAAAAATGCATAGTCATACCCTTGGGAAAAACAAGGTTACCCCTAGCTACCAAATAGGTGGCAATCCACTGAGCACAGAAGAAGTTATCAGGGACCTGGGGACCCAGGTTGATAGTAGTCTGTCATTTGACACCCATGTAGCTAAAGTAGTTAGGAAGACCTTCTACATTGCCCACCTTATCATGAAGGGATTCTCATCTAGATCAAGGGAGGTCATAGTCTCCTATACTCATCACTCATCAGACCAATGATTGAGTACAATGCCCCATTCGAATGTATCTAACCCGACACTTGCAGCAGCTGGAGAGGCCACAAAAGTTCCTCACCAAAAGGATAAAGGGTCTCAAACATCTGTCCTATGCTGCCCGACTGAAAGAACTCCAGCTCTATTCAGTCGCACCGCTGCTCAGAGGTGACCTTTGCCTAACATACAAGGCCATGTCAAACCCAGATTTGATGAATATGCTTCACCTCAAAAATCTAGATCCGTCAGAGCCACAAGGGCGGAGACTTAAACCTCGACACGGCTATTAATAGGACGTGCTGGAGGGATAGATTCATCACCCAAAGACTCCCTATGCTGTGGAATAAAATCCCGGTATATGTGAGGCAGAGCACCTCGCTGGCCTTGTTCAAGAGAAATCTTGACCAATGGATGGGAGATCGCAGATATACCCCAGGGATTACCTCAGTGTCACTGCTCAACAGAGGCACAGCAAAATAATGGGTATAGTTCCCCATACTAAAGGGGTGGCGTAAGCCACAAAACTATGGGCTAGGCTTGTAAATGCCCTCAGGCAGATAGCCTAGTATGAACCTATGAACCTATGAACCTATAAGAGTGTCAGTGAGGGGCTCTGCCTAACATGTAGTGGTATTCTGTTCCAGGGTGTGGAGAGACTCAGGGTTAGGTATCTGTCCCTCCAGCACATCATATTTGATTATGTGTTAAGGTTGACATCTCTGACTCACACAGCTCCGATGGCTTTGAGTTTTCTGGGGTGGAGCATGTCCATTACTTCTGTGTTGGACATGGACTTGTACAACAGACATACAATGCCTCTGTGTAGGCAGTATGTGACTGCATTCAGCTGTGGTGTCTACAGCCAGGCAGCATATGAGATATATTTGAGACCCTTTCTGAGTCTTGCTGAGGTACCTTTGAGGTCTTTCTAACTGCTGCAGGTGCCAGGTAATGTACATCCCAAATGAGGCATTGTATTACAATATGGTCTGATAGGGGAACAGTATAGGGGCACAATGACCATTGTTGACATAGATGTGAATCCTTTCATGATACAGTGTCCAATATAGACAGTCTTCCTAGACAAATTGGCGATGTGACTGTCACATAACAGGTGACTGTCCACTTATGTCACTAGGTCCCTGATTACTCCTTCCACACATAATGGTTTACCACCTATGTGGTAATTTGTGTGTACCTTGTTTTGTATTTGGTGGTACATTCATACTGTCCACTGTCTTCAGGACAGTGGGGTGGGGTTCCTGTGTGTGAGAGTGTGGTCTGTAGCATGCTACAGACTGTACAGCAGTCTTGCCTATGGTTAGTTGCACATGGGTGGACTGCAATGACATAAGCATTGTCAGTTAACTGGACATATGGGTGTCTGTGCTGAATATGGATACTCACCCTCCTTTTATGTTTTGTTACAGGTTTTGTGGCCATAACACATGATATGTGGTATTACCTGGTAGTGCTGGTGTGCTGTCACGAGGCTTGCAGCAGGTTTCTATCACTGGACAGACATCGATGTTCTCCATACTGGGGAGGGCCTCAGGAGCATGCATATTGAGGTTTACACATCTGGCATTGATCAGCATTACCCTTCTGTTTCTTTCCAGTTTTGTTTTTTATGGTGGTGGGTTGGTCTTTTCGGCCTTGCCTACGAAAGTATCTCTGTAGGTTGCAAAAGCCTTAGGCAATATCCAGACGCTCATGGGTAACAGGTGCAAGCCATCCCTGGAACAGCAGCATGTCTCACTATGGAGTCACCTATTACAACTGTATCAGGCATGTTGTTTCTCCTTCTGTCCTGTGACTGTTTGGCACACCAGCTTTGTGTACTATGTGTTACATGTGCTATGTCTGGAGGTTGTTTTATTGGGTGTCTGATTTGGAGGCTTGTGTTGGTGTTGTGTATTTGTAATTAGGGCCTCTGGGAATGTTTTTGTGTTTATGTGTTTGGTTTACAGTCGTTGTAGGTCTATGTGGGACTGGGTTTGTGGTGTATGTGGTTACCTTGTCCTCCTGACTAGTTTTGACAGTACTGATTTGGGGGTGCTCAGGCTCCGGTTTGGCTACCTGATTGCGTCTATCACATACATTTGTATTTACTGGGGTGAGTTGTTGTTGTGTGTGTACTTGGGACAGGTGTCACATTGCCACTGGATTCACAGATTCTACTTGTTTTGCCTGGCCTTAGTGGATTGTATGTGTGGACACATTTTATTGCCATACTAGTGATCACTGATTACTTCACCTTTTATGTTTGATCTATCATGTGGTAGCTTCCTCATTCTCTTCAATGGTTTAGTAATTGCTGGAGTCCAGCATGCCAGATGCCTGGGTGTATGGCATTGTGTCTTGTTGTTTGTGATTGCAGACTCCAAGCACTCTTGGCTGTGTTCATGGTATGCCTGTATAACATGTTCTGCAGTGTGTCCCATATTCTGGACCTGCACAAGGCTTTTCATGGATTCCACATTGGTTTGTAGGGGTGCAAGCTATGCTTTATACATGTGTTTCACTGTGGTAGTCTGGCCAGGGACTGGGGTCGTGATGTGTAACTACAGTGTGATTACTCTATGGTCTGGTCTTACCAGTGAGGGATACACTTCTCATCTTGACATCCACTACACATATTTCTGATTATCACATCCAGTATGCTTACCCCTCTTGTGGAAGTGTTACATTTTGCATGTCCATTTTGTTTGATGTCAGTGCTAGTATAATACAAAGAGTATAGTGACAAACATCTCAAAAGCTGACTTCACACTTCTTCGGACTGAGATGGTATCCGTTAAGCCCACTGGGCCAATGGAAACCACAACACACAATGGTGACTCCTTCACAGACGCTTTCTACGGACATCTCCGAGAAAGCATGGACCATGCAATCACAAATAAAAACAAGACCCTCTCCACCAAGGGAAAGTGGCCTGTCTGGTGGACCCCAGCCATAAACAAACTGTATAACAGATGAAGGATACTAATGCAAGACAGAGCTACATCTCCTAAAGGGAAGGCAGCTGTGATCAGCACTAGAAAAAGCTACATTCTCTCATAAAGACATCCAAGGTCAACTTGGAGACATAAATCACCAAAGACAATGAAGATAACCACACTGCCTTCTTCAGTTATGTCAGAAACCTGGGTGGGAACCCTCAGATATGCTCAGAGTTGGTACACAACAACATATATTTCAGTGACCTGACAGATATTGGCAACATTCTGGCAGACAGGTTCAGTGCAATTTCCCCCTCCCTCACCCCCAAAAGAAGATAGTTATCACAGCTGAATGTAACCTCACTGTCATCTCGGATGTCCATGTGAGAGCCGCACTCAGCAAAGACAAGTACACAGCATCAATGGGACCTGATGGTATCCCCAGTTGCATGCTATGTGAACTCCAGAAGGAGCTAAACCTGTATATACAAATGCTATTTAACCTTAGCCTTGCTACAGGATATGTACCTGAACACTGGCGTACAGCAACAGTGGTCCCACTCCACAAAGGAGATGCCTCCACAGACCCTGGCAACTACCACCACACAAGCTTAACCAGCCTTGTCTGCAAAGCTATGGGAAGAGTCATTATGGAGCTCTTAAACAGAGACATTGGTGACCTACAGACCCTTGATCCCACCCAGTTCAGCTTTGTACAGGGCAGATCCTGCCTTTTGCACCTAGTTGACTATTTTGAAACTGTCAGTAGGGCCATTGATGAGGGCTACGCGGTCCACACAGCCTACCTGCGCTTGGCTAAGGCCTTTGACACAATACCCCACTCAGGCATCATAGACAAGCTCAACAGCTGAAATATAACACCATATGTCACAGGATAGGTTGCAAAATGGCTAAGAAACAGGATCCATAAAGTCGACATTGCAGGTGCCTTGTCAGATTCAAAGCCAGTCACAAGTGGTGTCCCACAAGGATCTGTCCTGAGACCCCTCTTATTTGGCATTTACTTTTCAGATGTGAAAGCAAACATAGGAGGGTTGTGGCTGACAAAGTTTGCACATGACTGCAACCTAGGCACCACAGAGAATACATCAGCTGGCACACACATCCTACAGAATGCCGTCACAAAGGCAGATAGCTGGTGCCGGAATCATGGCCTGAAACTGAATGCAACTGATGTGTAGTCATCCCCTTTGGGAGGAACGAAGTACCCACAAATCAATACATAGACAGCAACCCACTGAGCACAGAAAACAAATCAGACACCTGGGGACACATGTAGATAGTGACGTCTCGTTTGACACCCATGTTGCCAAAGTGGTTAGAAAGACTTTCTATCTTGCCCACCTTATCATGAAGGGTTTTCCATCCAGATCAAAGGAGGTCATTGTACCACTATACGTCTCCCTTATCAGGCCCATGATTGAATACAAATCCCCATTTGGTATGTACCTCACCCAGCACTTGCAACAGCTGGAGAGACCCCAAAACTACCTTACCAAGAAGATCAGGGGTCTACAACACATGTCATATGCTTCCAGACTAAAGGAATTCCAGCTTTATTCAGTAGCATACCGCATACATACAGGTGACCTATGCCTGACATACAAGACCATGTCCAATCAGGATTTGGTGGACATGCTCCACTGCAAGCAATCCAAATCCACCAGAACCATGAGAGCTAAAGATCTGAACCTCAGCACATACATGTATAGGACATGCTGGAGGGACAGAGTCATAACTCAGAGGCTTCTCACACTCTAGCAGAGTATCCCAGTTCATGTTAGACAGAGTCCCTCACTGACTCTCTTCAAGAGAAATCTGGACAACTGGATTTGAGATTGTAGGTTTACCCCAGGCGTCCTCCCTGTGTCACTACTAGACAGAGGCACAGTCAAGTTATTCGATTACGTAAGGGGGTCATAATGTGTCACTACTAAGTCAGAGGCACAATATTCGGAATCTATTCTGTACACTTATTACCACTATAAGGGGTGGCAATAGCCACATCACTATGGCTAGGCTTATAAATGCACTAGGGCAGATAGCCTAGTAGTAAACTATGAAACTATGAAACTATGGTGTATGTGTAGGTATTGTCAGTCAAGCAATATAATGTGGTTTGGGGGGCTTGATATCTTCCTGTATGCCAACATTTCTTGTCTATTCCTTCTAGCATGTCAAGGGATCAGTTGATAGTGTCCTCTCCTGCTCAGCTGGTGAACCTGGGAATATTGAGGCAATGTTACAATTGCCTCATGTACACAGACAACCCTCTCCTTCTCCCACAAAACACAAATACATGCGAGAGATGCAACTATATAGCCAAACTGGAGGCTGAGCTCTCTCAACATAGGACTGGCAAGACCAGAGAGGAGGAGAAGGTAACCGCACACACCACAAACCCAGTCTCATATAGCACTATCACAACTTCAAATCATACACATAAACACACAAAGACATACTCGGAGGCTCTGATCAGAAATATACCAAAGCAGCAGAGGCCACCAAAGCAGACACCCAAACAACTGCCTCCACAGGGCACAGCACATGCAACACATAGACCACAGAGTCAGTGTGCCAAACAGTCACAGCCCTTAAGGCCAAACACAATGCCAGACCCTGACCTTGAGCAGTATCCTACCTTCACCAAGAATGATGCCACAATACAGAGACAAGATGATCAGCTGTAATAATTGGCTTAAACTATGGTGTCAGTCAAAGGGGATCCAATGTCTGTCTGCCTGGGATGACATGCTGGACAAGCCACACTGATTCGCAAGGGACGGCTTGCACCTGTCACCCCTGGGCTTGCCTTTTTTAAGCAAGGCTCAGATTCTAAACCTACCACCCTAGAACACAAAAAAGGAAAAAAACTAAGGGTAATGCTGCTCAATGCCAGAAGTCTCAACCTCAAGATGCATGCACTCGAAGCCCTTCTCAGTATGGAGAACATCGATGTCTGTGCTGTGACTGAAACCTGGTTCAAGGCTCCTGACAGCACACCGGCACTATCAGGTGTTACCTCATATCATGCGTTCCGGCCCCAAAATCCGGACAACACCAAGACAGGAGGGTGGGTGTCCATATTCATCAAGGACACCCTCACCTCAAGGTTGGTGGCAATGCACGATGCATCGGAGACCATCCAGGTGCAATTAACCATAGGCAAGACTGCTCTGCAGTTTGTAGCATGTTACAGGCCACCCTCTCAAACTCAGGAACCTCACACAGCTTTCCTGAAAACACTGGAGGGGATAAATGTATCTCCAAACACCATCATACTGGGTGATTTCAACTATCCAAATATAGACTGGGATCACTACTCAATCCCCAACACTCTAGCCCAAAGGTTCCTAGAGTTCATAAACTCAAATGCCATGGAACAACTAGTCACCATCCCCACAAGAGGAGGCAACATACTAGCTCTCATCATCACGAACATGGGGTCACAATGTTCAACACCAGAAGTATACCCATCATTGGTGAGATCAGATCATAAACTAATCTCACTGGAAGTCCACATCCCACCCCCACCCCAGATAAAACAGACCACAGTGAAGAACTTCTCAAAAGCCGACTTCACACTTCTAAAGACTGGTGTGGTCTCTTTCAAGGCCCCCAAGCCAGCGGAAACCATTACCCAAGCCGCTGAATCACTTACAAATGCCTTCTACCAGCACCTCAAGGACTGCATGGATCAGGCAATCCCAAACAAAACAAAGACTCTTTGTACCAAAGGCAAGCGTCCAGTCTGGTGGACCCCAGCCATAAACAAACTCTACAACAAAAGGAAGGAGCTACTACAAGATAGAGCAAAATCCGTAGAAGGAAAGACACCCCTGCTCATTATAAGTACAATACTGAGATCTCTCATAAAATCATCCAAGGCAAATTTTGAGAGAAAAATCACTAAGGACTCAAAAGACAATCATAAGGCCTTTTTTAGCTATGTTAGAAACCTGGGAGGAAACTCCCAGATATGCTCAGAATTAGTTCAAAATGATGTAAAAAATCACTGAACCTACAGACATTGCCAACATACTGGCTGACAGGTTCAGTGCAGATTTCTCCCCCTCCTCCCCCCCAAAAGGAGAGATATCTATACCAGAGGATTGTAGCCCCCCAAACATCTCAAATGCTCAGGTGAGAACTGCTCTATCCAAGGCAAAAAACACAGCATCCATGGGACCAGATGGTGTCCCCGGTTGTGTGCTCCACGAACTCAATGAGGAATTAAACCCGCAGTTAGGGCAGCTGTTTAATCTTAGCCTCACCTCAGGATATGTACCCAAGGAGTGGCGTACGGCAACGGTGGTCCCACTTTACAAAGGAGGTGCCTCCACTGACCTCAGAAACTACTGTCCCATCAACTTGACAAGCCTGGTCTGCAAAGCTATGGAGAGGATCATAATGGAACTCATAAATGAGGACATAGGGGACTTGCAGACTTTGGATCCAACCCAGTTTGGCTTTGTCAAGGGCAGATCATGCCTTTTAAACTTGGTTGACTTTTTCAAAACAGTCACCAAGGCCATTGACGAGGGCAAGGCAGTCCACACAGCCTACCTTGACCTGGCAAAGGCTTTCGACACAATACCCCACTCGGGTATCATTGAAAAACTCACCAGCTTAAATGTAAACCCATACGTCACAAGATGGGTTGCAAACTGGCTAAGTGACAGAACCCACAGGGTCAGAGTTGCTGGCGCCATGTCACACTCCAAGCCTGTCACAAGTGGTGTCCCACAGGGCTCAGTCCTGGGCCCACTTTTGTTCGGCATCTACCTTTCAGAAGTACAAGCAGACACAGGAGGATTATGGCTGACAAAGTTTGCAGATGACTGCAAACTGGGAACCATAGTTGAAAACCCATCTGACACAGACATCCTTCAGAAGGGTCTCATAGAAACGGATAACTGGTGCCAGAGCCATGGCCTAAAGTTAAACGATAAACAATGCATAGTCATACCCTTCGGGAAAAACAAGGTTACCCCTAGTTACCATACAGGTGGCAATCCTCTAAGCACAGAAGAGGTTATCAGGGATCTGGGCACCCAGGTTGACAATAACCTTTCGTTTGACACTCACGTTGCCAAAGTAGTTAGGAAGACCTTCTACATTGCCCACCTGATCATGCAGGGATTCACATCTAGATCAAGGGGGGGTCATTGTTCCCCTGTACTCATCACTCATCAGACCAATGATTGAGTACAATGCCCCATTCGGAATGTATCTGACCCGACACCTGCAGCAATTGGAAAGGCCCCAAAAATTCCTCACCAGAAGGATAAAGGGTCTCAAAAATATGTCTTGTGCTGCCCGACTGAAGGAACTCCAGCTCTATTCAGTCACTTACCATCTGCTCAGAGGTGACCTGTGCCTGACATACAAGGCCATGTCCAACCCGGAATTAATGAACATGCTTCACCTCAAAACCTCTAAATCCATCAGAAGTGCAGGGGCAAGAGACTTAAACCTCAACACGGCTATTAATAGGATGTGCTGGAGGGACAGATTCATCACCCAGAGACTCCCTATGCTGTGGAACAACATCCCGGTACATGTGGGGCAGAGCACCTCGCTGGCTTTGTTCAAGGGAAATCTTGACCAATGGATGGGAGATCGCAGGTATACCCCAGGGATAACCTCAGTGTCACTGCTTGACAGAGGCACAGCAAAATAATGGGCATATTATCCTTCAAACTAAAGGGGTGGCGGAAGCCACAAAACTCTGGGCTAGGCTTATAAATGCCCTAGGGCAGATAGCCTAGTATGAACCTATGAACCTATGAACATAGGCCTGGTGCGGTTCCTGCTATTAGGACAGTGGTCTGCAGAAAGCTATATAGTAGTAGACAGTTTTAGCCATTGGTATTTGACCATGGCTAATCCATGTTGCTTCTTGTTGTGGTACCAACATGGGGGTGTGGTTCTCCATGACATTTATTGCTAGTCACCCTCGTTTTGTAGCTTGTTCCATGTTTTTGCACATGTACATCACTGTTTGAGGTGTGACCTGGTAGTGTTAGGGTGCTGATGTGGGCTTTGACCCAGTTTTCTATTACAGCACTGATATCTACATTCTCTATACTGTGTGCATTTACACTGCACGCATCTTGCTGTTTATACTTCTGGCATTGGGTAACATTACATCTAGGTTCCTATCCCTTGTGGTACCTATGAAGGTGGGTTTGTGTTTTTGTGGTTTATGATTGGTGAGGGTGGATGTTAGTCAGGGTCCTCAGGTGTGCATATGGTACATGGTGTTACATTACTTAACACATGGCATTGATGCCTCAGGTGGTGCTGCAGGGCTGCCTCTGTCGGATGCACATACTACACTCCCTGTACATGTTTGGAAGCAGGTTGTGTCATGTTAGGCATCCCTGTTACTATATGAGTGAGTTGGAGGGGGTATCAGTCCCAGTGTTCCTACTAAGCCAGTGTATGTGCTATGCGTTGCCTCTTTGCCAAGGCCAGGGCATACTGGGCACGCCTCCTTCTGCCTACTGGGGCAAGGTCAGGTTGTTCCTCCTCCGAGTCACCCTCTGCCTGTGGTGGCCTTGGCAATGGTGGGGGTATGTTTGGCCCAGCCCTATGCTGGTCCTGCTGCAGCTGTTTCCGCAGGATCATATTATGTAGCATAGCACATATCATGATCATTTGGGTACATGTAGTTGGTGTGTACTGCAAGGCTCCACCAGATGTGTCCAGACACCGAAACTGTGACTTGAGCAGCCCAAACACACGCTCTATGACATTACGTGTTTATGCGTGTGCCTTATTATGGCATTCCTGTTTGGGTGTGTGTGCATTTCTGATGGGTGTCATCAGCCACGGCTCAAGTGCATAACCTGCATCCCCCACTAGATGTCCATGTGGGAAGTCCCCACTGGCAAATGATTGGTACAGCTGCGTCAGATGCCAGATGTGGGAATTGTGGTAGCTCCCAGGGCAGCCAGCACACACATTTATTATTAAGCCCTGGGCATCACACACGACCTGGCAGTTGATGGAGGGGAATCCCTTGTGGTTAATATAGGCTCTACCCCACTCACCGGCTGGTGCTTTGATGCGTATGTGCGTGCAGTCTATTGCACCCAGTACCTCAGGGTATCCCGCTATTTGCTGGAAGAGACGCATATTGCTGGCCAATACCTCACAGGCATTGGGGAAATATACATGATCACCGACATGTGCTGACATGGCATCCAGGAACTGGTGCAGTACCCTGGAGGCTGATGCCTGTGATATCCCCATCATATCACCAGTTGGTCTCTGGAAGGTACCTGTTGCTAGTATTCTTAGGCCAACACATACCTTGGCTTCCACTGGGATGGGTTCCCCTCTGTTGGTTCTGTGTGTGAGACGTGGCCTGCACAGTTCAACAATTTGCTGCAGAAGGTCTCTGTCCACTCTGTAGCGCTCTACTATCTCCAGCTCATGTAACCCATGGTAGGTGACCCTGGGCCTGTATACTCTCCTCCTTCTCCTCACTCTGGGTTGTCTGTCAGCATCTGCATTGTCACCACCCTCAGTAATTCGCCTATGTCTGATTATGACAGCTATGGCAGCCCCTAGCATTTCTGCTCTGAGTTCAGCTTTTTTCAGTTTTCAATTCTGATAGCTTACTCCTTTCTTGCAGTATCTCTTGTGAGAAACACCCTGCACTGCTGTTTGCAGTGTTTTAAGTGCTGGGTTGGGCTTCTAGTCTGCCTGTGTAATTGCCTGCTTCCAATTGTTTCCATCAATTAACTCCAGCAGTATCCTCTGGCAGCTTCCCTGTAATCTGGTTGTTTCCTTTTCCCTCTCTGTTTCCTCAGGGGGAGCAATGTGCACACCAGCTTAAGCACGCTCACAGTTACTTAAACACGCGCACACATCCTTACACGGTGTTACACGTGCGCACACATCCTTACACGGTGTGAACTTAGCTGATTCATGTTAAAACGCGCGCACACAGCCTTACACACGTGCACGCCCGCGCAAACCATTGTATACGGTTTGCAACACGCTCCCACAGTTTGAACCTGCCTTACACACGCGCACACGTGCGCATGCATGTATATCAAGAAAGTTTGAGTGTAGGGATAGTGTGCACCCTCTATTTCTTGACTTTCCTAGTGTTCTGTTGGGACACACCTCTCTCCCTGCTGTCTGTCTGTCATCTGTCACGTTACATTGCCCTCCAATCTGATACATTTATTTCTATCATTCCCCCCCGTGATGTCACCTACCTCTTACTCTGTTCCTCCCCCTTCTATAACTCTTACACTACTCAGAAAGCGCTCATCACCTATGTGGCAGTGTGATTCAGTATTGTAACTCTCATTTACATAGGATTGCCTAGTAATGCTTAGTTACATTTCTTACACGGAGCTTCCCCCCCTTGGCAACCACTACACGGAGGCCATATTGTTTTTGGTCTGCTAGTCCCTGCATTGTCATTCCATGTAATACATTGAACCCACAATTGTGGGCTTATAAGCTTCGGTTTTCAGTTTTAGGCAGCGCACCCTGTTTGCGCGGGTGTGCGCTGCAGTTACACATGGAAATCCCACGAAAAAAAAAAAGTTATTTAAAATGCTTTTGCAACACTTTTTAATGCCAATGTCCACATATTTGGCCATTGGCATACTAAATGAAACATATGCACCCTTTATTTGGAGCTGACATAGCTCCGTTGTCAATTTTGCAGAAATGTACTCAGTTGTCAGCTGAGTACATTTCTGCAGCTAACACGTCCGTTACACGGACTGGTTTAGGCTTCTTGGATCGCTCAAATACCTCATTTGCATATCTTTGAGCTGCAAATGAGGTATTGAGCATTTCCACACCCAGTCCGTGTAAGAGACGTGTTAGCTGTCTCTTACACGGAGGTTTGGGCTGTTCCTGGATCGGGAGGCTTACACGGAGGCTTACACTACTCTTGAACTCCGTGTAAGCCTTCGTGAATCCTGCCAAGTAAGTTTATCTGGCTTAGGCCTCTTGGTGGATTTAGGTGTCTTCAGGGGAGGTGATGATGGTTCCAAGGTTGTAATCATTCAAGAACATGGTCATTCAGAGGCCTGGAACTCATTCCCTTCAGTGCAGTTCTTTTGAATGTGTACCTTTAACTTCTCATGGATGTGGCTTGAGCCTTTCAACAATGAAGTTATAACCTTACAGTTCTAACAAAAACTCATTGACAGAGGTCAAATATCAATACAGTTGTGTTTGTCATCATGTATACTTCAAGATAAAATATCCTGATACCTTGTATGTAGCATGGTTTTGGAATTATTGATGTAAATATGAACAAGTAATATTTGATGCCTAGAAGCTCAGTAGCAGTTAACTGCACAAATGCCTGAAGGTACAATTGGCTGTAATGAGTTAATATCAGATATTACATTAGAGAAATAGATACATAATAGAAGCGGTCCTCAAACAGAACCCTGGGATACACCATTGGTGACAAGAATTTTGGAAGATAGTGTTCCATTAACTTTAATAGATTGGTATCTATCAGCTGGCAATCCCATGGGTTCCTTAGGGATTTATATTGAATTTGTCCAGTTTGCTGATGATGCCAGAGTGAGACATAGTAGTACCGCATTAAAAGTCTTAGCTAAATGGGAGGTAAGTTCTGAAACAGTTACCTTTGATTAGTGTTTCTGTGACTAATCCAGGGACGCCAACTAGTGTTAATAGGCATGATCTGTCTTTTACAAAGCTAAATTGCTTATGATCAAGGGATTGGTTATAGTGTTTGTATGTCCCTGTTTCCGGTACCTTGTGAATTATGCTGGTGAGGTTGATAAATTTATAGTTTTTATCCCATTCAAGGTTTAAGCCTTAAAACATAGAAAAAACTCAGCATGTTATAATCCACATCCAAAGGATTAACAAAGAACTCAGGAGCAAGATCAAATCCAACAGAGCTAATTATGAAATAAAATTGCCTCCTACAGTATGCAATTGATCAATAAATGTAATATGTTGTTTAGAAGACCCTCGTTTAGCCTCCCTTATAGAGGGGAGTACTAACACAACTTTTCTCCAGACGTCTGGTATGTATCCAATGGAAAGGTTGTGATTGAATAATTTATGAAGGAGGTCTTATGAGTAGATATTTCATACTGACCAGAAAAGAGCCTGGTATGCTATCTGGACTTATAGTGTTGGTGTCTTTTGTCTTGATGAGCATTTTAGTATAAGTTCAAAGGTCGTTACTGGGAGGATATGAACTGCATACTTTGTATTGGAAGTTTGGAGTGATAGAGAAGAGAGTTGAAGATGATGTTACTCGAAAGGATGTTAGCTATATTCTTAGGGTTTGAGTGGATAAGACCACTAGAGATAAGTTTAGTGCAATAGTAGATATTATTTTTGAGGTTCTTGGCATAATTAAAGAATGTCTTCTGGTTATCCTTTGTTGTTATTGCAATTTTAGTTCATAAATTACTCTACAGGGTTTAATATTGCTATTGAACTCTTTGTTAACCCTTTTGATAATATATTGATTATAACATGCTGAGTTTTTTCTATTTTTTAGGGCTTAAGTTTTTCACTTTTATTGTCAAATATGTTTATAGGTGAGTTCCACTAGAGGGGTTGTTTCTAGACTTGACATTATATTTATGATGAATACAAATACAAGCCACTATGCAAGAGCTGAGCTGGAAATACTAACTTTGAGTATATGTGACAGTATTTGCAATAGAGACATAGAGAGATGAGAGGCTGTTGAACCATCTCAAGTCTTTGTCAAGTGTAATGGAATATGTCTCAAAGAGGTCTCTAAAATGGTTGGCATGGTCACTGACCTGCAGTGGGACCATATGGTGAATCAAACATCACAGTGATCTGATGTGATCAGTGGGAGCTTGTAATGATAAAGTCAAAGTGTTTTGCATAATTATTTGTAGAGGTGTAGGTGCGCAAATTTATGGAGGGTACTTGAAGTTCCTTGGAGAGATGGTATTTAGGTTAACAGAACGACACACTAGTGTATCAAAAATGTTTCATAATTTGCAGTTGTCATAGACATACTATAGTTGTCATGAGATATGAGGGCTTGTTTACTGATATTAGGATATAAAGGAGTTTGAGGCTGTTGAACTAGTTGATTGGTTTAAATGTAATGGTGGGCCACATAAAGACAGACATGCCATCATCAGTGATACTGCTATTTATACTTGTTGGCTGAAAGGAGGGTAGGCAGAGATGACAGGTATTGAGGAAGTGCTGTCACTGTTCTGGAACAAGGTTTCAGTAAGAACAAAATTAGCCAAGCTTTCTAGAGTTAGGAAAGGCTCAAGGGAGGGCATTTCCTTATTTAGACTCTTAGCACTGAGCAGTGCTACACTGATATTTGCCAGATTAGAATTTCTATTTAGTAGGTCAGTAGCCTGAGTAGAATGAAATTACAAAAAACAGATGCGATGGGGGCAGTGAAAGTCATAGCCTGTATACAAAAGCCCTGATGACATAGGATAGGGCCATCTTCCCTCAGAATGATGTCAACAGTGAGACAATTATTTAAGTCTCTCATATCTTGCTTTTACTGTAGTATTATTCTTGGTGATGCTAGAATACTGCTCCAGACTAGTTTCTTTCTAGTCTGATTGACATACTCAGAGAGCTCCATCATATTCCTCATCATATCTAAGGGGGTGCCTTCCAGTTCGTTCATGCTTCATGAACAGTGATAATGTTATATTCACACCTGTGGTGAAGGGATGTGAATGCAATGGTGATGTGGCAGATTCTAGCATTTGAGAGGCAGCTGTTACCCTGCCTTTGTTCAGCCTTGTAAGATATGCAACATGCACCAAGCTATGGAGTTACTTATAACAAGAATAGTACCATAGCATGTGTGGACTGATGTAACTTGAAGTGCTTAGCCAAACAACTCTGGTGACTCTTGTCTGTTGGGGTGGTGGACAAAGATATATGTGGTATTGAATGGGTTTTAGTGTCTTATTGAGTTTTGGCTGGAGTTCATACATCCACAGTGTGATAAATAGGAGGTCTTTGTGGTTTTGGAATGACTGGAACACCTGAGCACAACTGGGTTTTATGTTTGTCTTGCATTGTGTATGAGTGGTGTTACCATGCATACTAATAACTAGTTTGTGTGAGAGGTTTGCCAGCAGTTCTAATAAGCATAGTAAAACAAGAGCGGTCTCGGCTGGTATTGAAATGTCCATCTTAGCAAAGAAGGCCATAGATGGGAGAAGCATTTTAAAATAATTATCCAGCCACAATGATGTTTATCAACCACAGAATATTTCTTCTCCAACTTGACATCCCAGAGATTAACTGTTTGGAAATTCTCAACTTAATTCTAAATGTGCACCTTCTTTTTGAGGCAGTCATCCAGATATTGAAAAATGTTAGAAAAATCTGTGACTAGAAAATGTCAGTAAATGTAGCCTCTTTAGTGACATAAATTATACTTGCAAAAAATAGTCAAACCTTAAAAAAACACCACCATTAAACATCTAGGAGTAGCTTTAGACTTCAGTTTAAATTTTGGCCAATGTGTATCTACTAAAGTCAGGAAACATATTCGGTAGGACATACAATTTTGGGCTCCTATTAAGTGATCGAAAACACATTCTTTCAAATGCCTCTTGATCGAACTTGAAAGCACGAAAAGGCAAAATAGCGAAACGGCATGTAAGCAAATTCTTTCCCAGGGAAAGAATTTGCTTGGCTTCTTCCATTACTTTGCCATTTTTGTCACTGTAGTGTGATCTTGGAGTTGATATATTTAAGTAGGGGTGGTGTTGGGGGTGAAGCCCACCACTTTATGTAATGTTTTAAATTTTTTTTTGTGGAACAGTGATTTTTTTTCCCTTTGGAAAAAAATCACCGTTCTAACCGTTCGAGATTGTAAGCTTTCGCTTGCATGGGTTCAGTAAATCATTATTCGCTTTTTTAAGCATTCAATGATTTAACATAGACCCTACAATTTTGAAGAGCATATCAAGTCAATCCAATGGTATCATGGTATTGCTTTATATGTCACTAAGCTGATCTATTATTGAATATATTGTATTTTGAGGCCTTAGAAAAAAACTATCTGAAGCAAATTGTTTCATCTAGACAGAGTCTTGCTAAACACAAACCCTTCTTTTATGCCTGGGGTACTCATAGAAGGGACATTTAATAAAGTCACCAAAATACCAGTATTTTTCCAAGCAGAAGTAAGAGAGAGCGAACCTACTGCATACCTCTGGATGTCCTTAGACAAATATGATGAGTAGAACAACTGTGCTTAGAAAATCTATATAGTTATTTGTATCATTTGCTGTTGGTGAACAACGCTTTTCTGTTTCTAAATAAATTTTGTCAAAATGGTTGGGTAATTGTGTAGTATTTTGTTGTGCTGTATATGTCAGTTCATTGGAAGGGGTGGTTAGATCTCACTCCACTATAGCAGCACCTGTCTCCCAAGCTTTCTGCAGAGAGGTTTCTACCATTTCTGCTTGGGAGATTTGTACAATGGCAATATGACAAAGAATTATATTATTAGGCAGAATTTGTAACATCTGTCTTTCAAGCCCTAATGTAACATATTTCTGCCAAGAGGGGAAAACCTAGACTATTGCTGGGTATGTCATTAATAAGAGAGTTGCAATATTTTTCACTGAAATAATATATTGTATTTTCTGAGACTTATCTTAACATCAGATTTACAAGAAATAGAAAGAGTGAGATTAGGCATGCAGTGCACACAACTGGTATGTTCTTCTCGGAAATGTTCATTGTCTGCTGTTCAAAGCTTTATTTATAAAAAAACACGGCTTGTGTGCCACAACCATGCTTTGCATTTTTACTGAGGACCCATAGTGTGACAGTCAGAGGTTGCTGTTTTGATCACTTAGAACTAAAGAGTATGAACAAACAATAATGTTTTACTCGTAACCTGCAGCTTGTTCAACCAAGAGCCATATTCTTTGTTCATAGGTTAGCACTAGGCTAACATTAGCCTTGTGGACCAATTTAAGCCTAGCCAATTACCCCATGTGAGAATCAAACCCTACCTCTTGTGTCTACAGGATAAACACCTTAACCATTATGCCATCCTTTCACTTTGTTGTCTTTGCTTGTATCAAGATCTTTATTAAGCCAGAATAATCTTGAAAAATTCAAAGCACAACACTCATCTTGAGCCAGCAGTGTTCATTAGAAAATCAGTTATAATTATAAGAGCAATCAGCTGATGTAATGCACAACAAAGGAATACGATGTTCTTATTCCAACACTATTTATGGCTTATAATAGTCTTGAAACAGTTAAACACAGTTATAATGAGCAAATTATACAGGCCATCATAATAGACCTCCTGCTACAAACTTTACATCTCTTCAAGATTAATTCAGTCACTAAATATAGAAAACAAACAAATAAATCCACAGAAATATAGTAGGAAAAAAAGAAGAGATGTGACCATGGTTTGATTACATTGACAAACATCTCTTGCTCAAACTATAAAGCAACCACACTGACTTCATCTCATATTCTCTGTCTTCCAAATTTAACCCCAGTAGGTTACCATAAACCAAAACGTATTAACATCTTATAAAATAACCTCTTATGGTCACTTGCAATAATCATATCCTTAAAATTACCCAAGTTCAAATACCACAGTGGTGTACAACTCAGTGAGCCATCAGTATAAGCAGTACCCTCATTACTGGGTCACTGTTAACAGAACCATGGCATCTTCATCTTGTTTGTGCTTTCACACCTCTAACTCTAGAACCCTCAGTCAATGCACAGGTAATGCATAACTAGTCTCTTGCACTATGACAAATTAGCACCTAAAAACTCACACCTTCTACTTGCCCATCACTTCAACCTAGTCAAATCTTACCCAAAGTAAAAAAGTTAAACCTCAAAATCATCCTTAGTGTCTAATAGTTAGCTAAACAATTGAACTATGTTTTTAGCAGTATACCCATACAACTTAAAACAAGTGTCGCATCTCGCCTTCTGATTTCTCCATTATTTCAGGTAAGGTCTATTAGTGCTCAGATTAATATGCTTCCAGCAATGAATAGTTCACCAAAGAGATATCTTCCAACAGAGCATTGCACTCAACATTTATTTGAGATCATCATGCAACAAACCATCCACTGCCACCCTAATCATAACTTGCTAACATATCTAAAGAGTAGCCCAGGCAGTCCATCAGTACATTCAACAGGAAGCCATGCTATTATACTTTCTTGGGGCTGTCAATTACTATTCCCTTTTTGGGATGCCAAAAATAACTATTATCACAACCACGCAAGGTCAATTTGAAAATAAAAGCCTTAAACCAAACTAGCACAAAGTCACATCTTCTCATTCTCAGGCTACAGTCAATTGCATGTTGCCATTTCTGTCAAACATCCATTACTGTTAACACAAAATTTAATTTGAGGGTAACCCCAATGAGACATCCCTTCTGCTTTAACAATGAAGTCATCAAATCATAATAAACCTAGCAAACTCCTTAGACAAAGTTTTGTCTCCAGGCTTCTAATATTCCATCATCATCATCCTGTAAATGACACCTGCACACTGCAGTATCCTCAGTTTCATGCCAAAAGAATAAGTTTAGTTGACACTCTTTATCAAAATTCAAGTTTTATAACATGGAGTGAATGAGGGAGACATCCATCTTCTTAGCAGCATGCATGCTCACTCTGTCAACTTTTTGACTCTGTCATGACTCTTCCCTACTGTATGTTGTCAATTGATTAGTTACAAAGGTTGTATGTGATCAGTGCCAGCCTGCTCGAGGGACATATGTAAAGGGACATGTTTCTACTCTCCCATATACATTTTATTCATAGCAGATCCTAGAGGCAAGTTTCATTGATTTTACAGTATGGACAGATTTATGGTTAATTTTCCTTGATCAACCACCATATTGTTTCACGGATGGCATCTATAGAGCTATATTCTTTGCATGTTTTCAATGCTTTGAGCATATGTCCTTGGACTTCTACTGATTGATTGTACCATGGTCTATTATAGGCCTTGAATCAATACTTTTCTCTATGCAATTATCCAGTGCAGCAAAGATTCACTTAGTTTGCAGCCATACAGCACCATGAAATGGGACACTAATTTTTTTCCTGTTGTGTCATTGATACAGTACCCCCCCAAATTCCTCTATTGTTAAAATACAAGAGTGCACATGCAAGGAAAAATGCAGTTCTATTAGGATATAAGAAAATGATCTATTGTGCACAATAAGGAACAGAATAAGTGAACCAGATTGTCATTATCTGACCGCAAAACATGTGTTTTTATGTAGTATAATTCTTGAATACTTGTCCTGAACTAGACATTCCAGTTCAGCCATGATCTGAGATCATTACAACATGTTGTAGTACAGCTGATAAGTTGTACTTCTGAAGATCCCTAGTTAAGGCATGGCTGGAATGCTCACATGCTGTTGTCCTTGGGTTGACCAGTGCCGACAAAAGCTATTCTCTGGGTAGGGTAGCCATCTTTCTTTCTTTTATACTTCACCCTATTTTTTTATTTTTTTACATTACCTGCCAACTTCCTGGAATTAATTTAATTCCCTGCTATGATAGCCAAGCCAACTTAGGTCTGTACACTATTACAACTACCATATTTAGTTTTCTTCCCCACACTTAGTGCTTTCCTTGAATCTGTCTGACCTGTACATACCCTCCCCTAGTACTCTCAGCAAAAAATGAAGTTATCCTGATCAATCTGGACCTTTGAAATTCACTGAGCTACAAAGAAAAAGGTTCAGAGTTTATACAGGATCTATCAAAGCCTGCACCTCTGCCTTTGTGATTTCATGCATCACACATACATCTACATTGTCCTGATGGAATGGCTATATCAAAGACCTAGTTGAGGCCCACTGTTTTCGTAAGCCTTGTTCAAAATATGGGATTGCATATGTTATTAAGTGATTACAGCAGGACAATACTAAATCAAAATGAGGATGGCAATACTTCATCTTATTACATACAGTATGAAATGGTGGGAATGCTGAGACACGTTGACTTTCTGTGGGAAACAAGGCACGGATATGCAGATGAAGAGGACTGTTAAGTCTTATTGCTGGACAAAACAACAAAACTTTCAGACTCTTTAGGGACAGTTTGTTATACCCACTTTCTTAAAACTGTAGGTACAAAGATGTTCTGAATTTGACAACTGCAATTCTTTCTGTCGTTTAATTCTTATCCTGCTGACCGACCAGTTCTAACCATAACTTAGTAATATGCTTTAACTTACATAACGGAGACCTTAACATTTATTATGAGCTTTTCAGCTTGTGGTTCTGATGTAACACCAGCTCTGGCAAAGCAAAGTGTTTTTGGGAGGAGAGTATATGTTCCTACTGGTCAATGTGCTTGCCTGCCATAAAGCCCAGTGGCCCTGGGTCAATAAGCTACTGGCCAGCCCACATCCATTTGCCAAGACCGGGTTACATGGATAGCTCTGTTGAGTGAAAGCTGGATGTAAAACCAATCAACCTGTCATACATGAACTAAGAATTGCTACACTCAGTGTAGGTTCACAGACTGGATAGAGCTTGGAAGTGGATGACATCATGGTATGGAGGAGAATGGACATCCTATGTATCCAAGAGACAAGATGGAAGGGCAGTGCAGCAAAGCAACTTGACTTTGGATACAGAGTCTACTACTCAATGGAAAGAGAGTCTACTACTCAGGAGAAGGACAGACTAGAAATGATGTGAGAATTGTGATGAGAGTGAGAGAGGCTTCAGAAGGTAGTGATGGATGTCATCAGAATTAGTGACAGACTCATGGCAATCATAATTCAGTCTAATAAGAGGACAGTATTCATAATCTCAGCCTATGCCCCACAGCAGGGTTATGATAGTGAAGAAAAGAATGCATGCAGATAGCAGTTGCAGGACCAACAAGATAAAGCAGGACAACAGGAGTTGGTGTTGATAATGGGTGACCAGACTGCACATATCAGGACAGACAGAACAAGATATGAGTACTGCTAGGTCCAAATGGGTGGGGGCAACAGGAATAAAGAAGGAGAGGCCATTCTAGACTTCTGTCTGGCAAATGGCTTGATAGTAGCCAACACATGGTTCAGAAAGAGAGACAGCCACAAGATCACATATAAGGGTGACCAACATGCAAATCAAATAGATTTCCTCCTAAAAAGAAAAGGGCACTGGGGTAGAAACAGTGATTGCAAAATCATCCCCAGTGAAACAGTCGATCCACAGCATAAACCACTGGTTGCAAAAACAGCTGCAAGCAGTGGTCAGAGAAGATTTTAAGGTCAACAGAGAGCAAGCTGAAGACCTAGAAATTGACTGGAAAGAAAGTACAACAGTTCAAGGAATTGTTCAAGGCTCTAGCACCCCAAGAAGAGGTGGAAATAGGTGGAGTTGACGAAGAAGAATGGCAGCATTTTAAAACAGCATGTGTGAAGACTACAGAACAGATATGTGGCTGAGCCAGGTATGGAAATAAGGTACATAAGGAAATATGTGTTGGAATGCAGAAGTTCAGGAAGTCATCAAAAGAAAGAAGGAATGCAGGAAAAAGTGAGAGATAGAAAAGACGAACTAGGCTAGGAAGGAATACTGGCTGGCTAACAAAGAGGCTAAGAAAGGAGTTGCAATGGCAAAGAACAGGGCATTAGAAGCACTCTACCAGCTTCTGGAAAGTGACTCAGTAGGTGGCATAAAGAAACTACATCAGGTTGCAAGACAAAGACAGAAAGATTAAGAAGATAGTCAGACACTCTTCATAAGGAATACCACCAGCAACAATCTGCTCACCAACCCACAGGACATCAAAGGCAGATGGGAGGAGTATTTCCAGCAGCTTCTGAATGAAGAAAACCCCAGAAAAGCAGCACTGACCCAGACACAGCCTATGATGAGAAAAGAGGAAGAGCTCGCTATAGAAGACAGAATAACAGTACTTAGGAAAATGAAGGCAGGGAAAGCAGCAGACTCAGATGACGTCATAGCAGATATGATCAAGATATTGGGTGAGATAGAGGAGAAATGGCTTTTGAGGGTACTCATAGCAGTATGGAGAGAAAGACATATCCTGGATGACTGGAGAATAAGCATACTCATGCCAGTGTACAAGAACAACGGGGACATTCACGACTGTGGACAGTACAGAGGTATCAAACTTCTGTCACATTGCATGAATGTTCTGGAGAGGGTGACTGATAAATGGATATGCAGAGTAGGAGAAAGTAAGATGGGAGATTGCAGCTCAGATTCAGATCAGGATGCAGCACAACTGACCCAGTGTTTGCAGAGATATTTGAGAAGAAGCTGGAGATGAGGAAAGAGTCCAACTGGGCATTCCTAGACTTGGAGAAAGCATATGACAAGATCCCAAGAAAGCTGATTTGGGCAGTCCTGCAGTAGTTTGAAGTCCCAGAAACATTGGTAGAATTAGTGCAGGACTCAAGTATGAGCAGTGTTTGGTCTCAAAGATAGGTTCTTAATGGGAGTGGGTGTGCATCAGGGTTCCGTTCTGAACCTTCTGTTGTTCCTACTGGTGATGGATTACATTAGTAAACAGATCAGAGGGGACAGATCAACAAAGTTGCTGTATGCAGATGATGTGACATTACAGGCAGACCCTGAGCAAGAACTTCAGCAAAGGATAGAGGAATGGAATGCAAAACTGAAGGCACCAGGGAAGGAACTGAGTACAGATAAGACAGTGATAATGGCAGCAAATTGGGAAATCAGAAGAAGGTGAGAACTGAGATAGCAAGGAAGATCGAGAAACAGGTTAACAGCTTCAAGTATAGGAGGGGTGGTTGAATAGAAGGGAAGTCTGAATGAAAAAGTCAAAGCTAGAATCAGGGGGGCTGCAGCCAACTGGCATAGAGTGCCAGGTGTAAAGTATGACAGAAGAATGCCAAAGAAGCTGAAAAGTAAGGTGTACAAAACAGTGGTGTCTCCAGTACTACTGTATGGTAAAGAAACCTAGGCAGTAAAGGCAGAGCATATAAGGAAGCTAGAGGTAATGTAAATGAAGTGCCTGAGATGGGTGGTAGGATGCACACTGCGAGACAGGTGAAGAAAGGAGGACATAAGAGTAGAAGCCAAAATAGCTCCAATTGCAGAAAAGATCAAAGAGAGCATATTACTGTGGTTTGCGCACATGTGCAGAAAAGCAGAAGACAATCTGGTGAAGACGATTTGAGACAGAAAGGAAGATGGCAAGAGGAAACAAGGGTATCCAGCAAAGAGGAGGAAGGACTGTGTGAGAGAAGATCTGTGACAGTCAGGCATGAGTGTCAAAGAAGGCAGGAGTGTGGCATTGAATTGTTAGAGATGGTGGCAGTTAACATGACACCCTGACCCCATGTAGAAAATGGGAAAAAAGTGTTGATGATGATGATGATGGTACTAATTCCCCTTCATGTCTACAAAGTATCTCAGTTGTTCTCTAGTTAACTATTGCTGATAAGATCCTGGTCAATTCAGCTCAATTCCATCCTTTTTTTGGACATACCATTCAAAAGTAAAGAATTTTACCTGGAGGTATTCAACTAGGCAATTTGTTTTAATGGTAGCGGTATTCTTGGGGTAGCTATTGACTTAGATACCTTGACATCCCCCTCACCAGGTTGGATAAAGAGCGGGTTACAGTCAGTTGCCTGTCAGGGGCCAGGATTCACCAGATTATGCAGGCTCTCAGGTCACTCAACCACAAGTACCAGTGTGACTCAGTCATAGTCCATGTGTGTGTGAATGACCTGTGACATACCTACCTGGACTATATGAAGAGAGACATGATGGACCTCTCTGAATATATGTTGCATGTGGGTATGAGCCTCACACTGAGCAGCATTCTATCCTCACCAAGAATGATACTACAATACAAACAGAAAATGGACTTCAGTAATTGGCTTAGCTACTGGTGTCATTCCAAGAGGATCCAGTATTTGTCAGCCTGGGATGACATGCTCAACAGACCACACTGTTTTTCCAGAGATGGTCTGCATTTGTCATCGCTAGGCATTCCAATACTAGCCAAGCCATTGGCCAATCCCATATTGCCTTTTTTAGGCACTGCTAAACCAACAGAGTTACCAAAGTAACAAATTATTCTAATGCCAAGCTGAAGGTACTACTGCTGAATGCTAGGAGTTTTAACAAGAGACTGCACTCCCTGTAAGCTCTCCTTGCCCTGGAGAATGCTGTTGTTTGTGCAATTACTGAGATATGGCTCAAGGCTGTAGAAAGCATCCCGGAACTGCAAAGCCACAATGTCTGTCCCATATTCAGACCACTCTCTGAAAAGGAAGAAAATAAAAGGAGGAGGTGTTTTCATTTATATAAAAAACAATCACACCACAAGATTTGTCAAGCAGAATGACTCATTTGAGCTACTCTTTGTTCAGCTGACCATAGGCAAAATCCCCCACCACATCATCTTTATCTACAGGGCCAAACCATGAACCATGAAAACCACTCTGCATACCTAAAGTTACTAGAATCATTTACCATTCAGCCCAACACACTACTCATGGGTGATTTTAACTACCCCTCCATAGTATGGAAACATACACGATCAATAACATACAGGCCCTGGCATAAATAGATTATATAACAGAAGTAAGAAATTCCTGTATAGAAGTAAGTGGGAGGGTGCACAACAAAAAAAAATTATCTTTAGTCTCAACAGGCAAATCAGAGAACTAGTCAAGTCCTCAAAAGCTAAATATGAGATTAAAATAGCCTCCCAAGCAAATGATAACCACAAAGCATTTTTTAGTTATCTCTGAAATTTTAAGGGAAGCACTCAACAACATGCTGAGTTGGCTGTAGATGGGACTACCTATATTCAGCTTGAAGAAATAACAAATCTGCTGGCTGATCAGTTCAGCTTATATGTCAAACCTCATCACTCCCCATGAAATGCCCTCTACCAAGCCTTTGCTTGTTATCACAAAAGAACAGGTTGTCACTGCACTGTCTAAAGCTAGAAACATGACATCAATGTGCCCTGACATAATTCCACAGTGTCTATTAAATAGCTTGAAACATGACCTAGTGTTCCCACTCAGATCTCTATTTAACCACAGTCTCCAAACAGGCTCTGCACCAGTAGAGTGAAGGATGGTAACAGTCATCCCTCTGCATAAGGAGGGACCATCAACGGACCCAGGAAACTATTGATCCATAAGTCTGACTAGCCTCATATACAAGGCTATGTAAAGGACAATATTGGACCTGATTAGCAATGACATAGGAAATCTCTAGACTCTAGACCTAACACAAATTGGCTTCATCA
>NC_056726.1:474854251-474979251 GCF_019279795.1 Protopterus annectens
TTACCCAAAAAGACTTTTTAAATTTATTTTTTAAATTTTTCTTTCAACTCACTTCGGCAGTCTTGGGCTTTTATTTTAAAATTTTTTTCCTTAAAGTTAAATATCGGGGGGGGATATAAAAATCTTTGAATATGTCAAATATGTAACCTGGGTTCCTGAATTTTGTTATACCCCAAAATTTTACAAAATATTGTTTTTAAAGTATTACTTTTTGGCACCAGGCCGGGTTTAAAAGTTATTTTTCGGGGCCCCTTCATACTTGTCAATTTTTTTAAAAAAACATTTCTTTACTGAAATTTTGTCACAAAACCCCCCTGTTTTCTGTTTTAAAAGTAATGAAAATTTTTTGGGACAAAAGGGGAACCATTTTAATTTTGTTTTTCCCTCAAAACTCTACCCTGTGGGCTTTAAGTTTGCCCCACTTTTTTTAGGGTTTTTAAATTTTTTTTAAACCTAGGGTTTTTGGTAAACCCTTTCCAAAACTGATGGATTTTTCTTCAAGGGCCCTTTGGTGACTGTAAAAAGAAAAAAAAAGGGGGATTCCCGACAAGAATATTGGCCAAAGTCTGCAAGTTAATGTCTTTTAATGAGTTAATATGACTCTAGGCTTGCAGATAAGGTTGTAATAATGGGATATTTGTTTCTTGGGACTTCTGAGTGGACCAAGTGTGCCACTTTGTTATCCTAGCTGTTTAAACAGCTTCCAATTTTTTTAATTCCCATTATTTAAGCAGCACACCATGGCCCAAAAACTGTGTTTTTAGTAAACTATCTATTTTGGAATTTTTTTACAATCTCTAATGTATTCTCCTTTTAAGTTTTGCACTGAACCTGTCAGCCAGTATGTTTTGCAATGTGTTTGTAGGTTTCAGTAATTTATAGTTAGAAATATTCTAGAGTACAGTTTTGTCATTATTGGGTCATATATGTTTGTTTTAATTGTTTATTGAAAAAATGTTCAAAACTACAGTTTAAAATACACTCTAACACAAGTGTAAATGTGTTTTCAATGTACAACTTTGCTGTTTTTTGTTTATCAAATGGCACACTGTGGTGTAGAATCACCGAAAAGCAGTAGTTAGTGGCACACATAGTGCCTTTGGTGCAGAAGGCATAGATTCACTCTCCCACACCATGTAGATGGAATGCTTTGATATGCAGTGCCCATATGATTGATTGTTTGTAATTTTTTACATTATAAGGGGAGGATAGGGTTTCCCACACACTCCTGAGTCGTCTTTTTGTATGAGATGCCTCGTGCCACTATGAACTAGTTAGACATTTCTATTGCAGTATGTTACCAACTTGCAATTTTTAATGTAATATGGGCAATTCATTCTTCCAAGGGCAATATTTTCAATGATTTTGCTCAGAATATTATTGTTTATACATAAAAGTTGTTTGCCAATACTTAAGCCTCTTCATTAGCTAAAGATTTCTCTTTAATAAATTCAGATGATTTTACTTCTGCGAAGATTATTGACATATAGAGTAGTATTGGTGGATTATGTGCAACCCGACGAAGAATTTGCATGATCTTTTATGGTTGAAATTTTCTGAAATTTTCTGAAATGGGTCATTACTGGTTCATACATTTTATTTCATTGCTTATTAAAAGAATGTTTAAACTTACAAATTCCAAAACACGGTATTCCTATAAATAGGCTGTATTATACAAGGAATATAACTCAATACAATCAGGGAAATTGGCTTTCAAAAGAACATTCTGCATTATACATGGTCTAAAAATGTCTGCAATGGGTCTGTTTTGAAAACAGCCCAAGGTAAAACTTGAGTGGCTCGTCTGGCCTAATGAATGCATTTTCCTATGAATATGGGTTTTTCATGCTGTTTCAAATGAATGTGAGTTTTGCCATTTCACTGAATGTGAGTTTCAAGGGCAGAGAAATTTGCTGCTCATGCTAAGTCTGTTTTCACTGTGAGACTGTATTGTTTCTTTAGCAAATGGCTATCTGTATTTGTGCTATTTTATTTCAATATCTGTAATCACTGTAGAAGTAAATAAGAGAACGGTATCCATGGTAACTGGAAAGAAATAACCAAATAATGGAACACTGGAATGGCTGAGGAGGGAGCTGCTGCACAGAGGTGGGGGTTGCTGCTGCAGGAGGGCTGCCTCAGGAGGCTTTCTATGCATTACCCTTCCTAGGGCCCTATTTGACCATGATCCTGCTCTGGTATTTAAAGTAGAAAATACATACACAAATGTAGTTTAACTACATTACAAGGTATAATTTTCTTCCTATGTATTTAAATAATTTAAGGAAATGACTGGAGTGGATTTCTTGGGGAGTGACCTACCTGTGGGTGTGGCACAAAATCTGACGATATAGCCTGGAGTGCGGGAAGCTTGGGGGTGCCGGGCTTTCACTTTTGCCTTGGGTGCCATTTTGGTTAAGGCTAGCCTACACCCACAGGCACATGTCACAGTACTGCAGGAACATAGAGTGAGGATTTCCGGCATTGTATGGCAATCACTTAGAAAGTAGGGATAATAACACTTTAAGTCACATTATTCCTCAGTAGGGTGGCAAACACACAGCAGCCATGTCTGCCTCCATGTATATACACTAGTCACGGGACCTGCACCAGACACAAAGAGTCAGTGCTGGAATGAGGTAAGAAGATGGACACATTTGGGCTCTTTGCACATCTACACTAAGTACTTCCTCTGAAATGAAAGTAGTGGGAATAGTAGGGAGAACCAAACACAACAGAATTTGTGCTGGCTAAATCAGTGTTCATCTACAGGTAGCAGAACCCCTCATTGAAAGTCTTGATTATGCAGCACTGTGAAATAAGTGTTTGTGGGATCACCTGCATCCAGTAGGTCATGTCATCACAACAAGTCAGCATCAAGCTCATATGACAGCCCCTTCTTGAGATCATATGCATCTTCACCTACCCTATCTTTAGGGTGTGACATTGTGTGTGACACATTTGACATTGATCTTGAGTGATTTGAATTTGGCATTTAAGTTACTTTAAAATATGAAATGTTTCACATCACTTCCTTGCCTTTATGTATACTGATGTCACCATTCAACTTGAAATGCAACATAAACAAAAGAAAAAAATGTATATGCCTTTGCAGGATTGAGGACTAGATGTATATGACTGGCTAATATAACCCTAGTATTAGAAACTTTTCCTGTGCATGTCTTTCATTTTGATTAATAGGTAGTAATTACTCAGAACAGAGAATAGGAAACACAGTCTGAATTTGATCATTTAACCACTCCAATAACAAATTCAAACAAACAAATAAACAAATAAATAAATAAGTAGAAAATAACCTGGAAAAAAAAGGAGGAGGGCATAGCATGCAAATTGTAGTATTGAGCACTGTTAAGAGCCCATTCATCATCAACAATTTCAAATGTATAATGATAAAGCTGAAAGTTACAGTTAAGATAATACAATTAATATACATTTATTATTAATGGGGTAATAAACACATGAAAAATACTTTACATGAGTATCCTAACATCAGTACTAGCACTTCACCCTGAGCAATTGCACACAAATGATAATTCACTGCTTTCTGAGGACACAAATTGATGCATATGACATAATGATATTCTAATGTGCTGTGATATGTTATAGAGAATAGTTAATCATTTCCAATATGGTATTAAAGATGAAACTAGGAGAAACGAGGGTGCACAGTAAAGCAACATGTTCCCTTCCTGTACATGGTATGAACTCATGGTAAATGCAAATTTAGAGATTGTAATGAACATAATCTCATGGAATCCAGTCAGTCAGCTACTGAAATAACACTTTTTCATAAAGTACAATTTCAGCAGATTCAGTATGTGCATACTTAAATAGCATCCCTAAGCAAAATATATTAAGCAAAACATTAAAAAAATTTAAATATTCCTTATTGGATGTCATTTGAAATCACTAAACAGGTTTCATGGACAGTTAGGTGTAACTTTTATAAACAGTAATATGATTAACTGTACTGTAAAAAAAATATTTAAAGATAAGGGGGAATGTCTGATGAGTAGTGACATTAGACCATGTACCATACAGCACAACGTAAATATAGCATTACATGCATCAGTTATACTCTATGGGCAGGATTCACGAAGGCTTGCATGGAGTGTAAGAGACATGTAAGACTCCATGCTAGCTCTCATGATCAGGGCAACCATGCCAGAGCTCACGTGTGCAGGAGCCAGCTAAGCGTCTCTTACCGCGGACTGTGGCGTACCAATGCTATAAATACCTCCACTTGCAGCCAAAAAGCCGTACAAATGGGAGTAGAGTAGCAATCCACTGAAAGGGCAAGCAGCCAATGGAAACCGTTTAGCTGCCGTGTGTACTCAGTTGACTACTGATACGTTTCTGCACAAAAATCTAATGGAACCATGTCGGCTCCAAATGAGGGGCCTGCATATATGTTGAAGGGCAGCATGCCAATGTGGCCAAATATATGTGTGGCCATTGGCAAGGAATACCAATGCAAAATATGAAATAAATAGTTTTTTCAGCGATCGCTTCAGTTATTTAGAAGCAATGTGACCAGCCCATAAATGGGATACGCTGTATACTTGTCATCATGAAGATAAAAACCCACAAATGTGGGTTTGCTTTGCAATCTATGGAGTTACAATGCAGGGACCAGCAGACCAAAAAACAACATGGCCACCCGTTTAGCAGTGAGGATTTTGCTATAGGGAAGCTGAGTCTAAGACATGTAACCTTGGCATTAATAGGGCAATCTGATTATAAATGAGGGTTTAGAGTACTGAATCCCACTGTCACACACGCAAATGAGCACATTCTGAGGTAGTGTAAAGAGATACAGAAGGGGAGGAATAGAGTAAGTAGGAGATAGGTGACATCACAGGGGTGGAATGGGTGAAAAGAAATACAATATTTCATTGGAGGTCAGTGTTACATGACGGATGTCGATGACACTGAATCATGGAAACAGGAGTACCTTGCAAGATAAACGCATGTCAGGAAAGTCAAGAAATGGAAGGTGTACACTATGACTTACGCAAAGTTTCTTGCTGGTGTCTGCTATCGCACGTAGTGTGCGCCATGATGTCTTGAGGTAGGACCGGTGTGCCCGTGTAAGGCAGACTGAGCATGTAGGAGAGTGTTGACGTTGAACTTGCCAGACTTCTGTTCGCGCTGGTGTACCTGCCGTATGCAAGGCAGACTGACAGGCATATGGGGAACCTGTTGGCGGGCTTGTCACACTGTTTAGCTGGTGCGCTGCGTTTACAACCCGAATAAGCAGATTGCTGAGCCGTGTGTAAGCATGTGTGCGTAGCGTGGTGTAAGCCACTGTGAGCGATGTTTTTGCTGGTATGCGCGTGGCTCACCCCCTGAGGGAAACATAAAGGAAAAAGGCTTAGCAAATTAGTGCAAAGCTGGCAGGGAATACTGCTGGAGCTGGCAGTGTAAACAATGGTAGAAACAGGCAATTACACAGGGCAGAATAGTGCCGCTCAGCCAAGCACTTAAAACTCTGCAAACAGCGGTGCAGGATGTATCTCTCAAAGAGACACTGCAAGACAGAGGTAAGCTATTAGAAGTGAAAACTGAAAAAGCTGAACTCAGAGCAGAAATGCTAAGGGGCTTGCCATAGCTACTGTCATAAGGAGACATAAACAACTTGCTGAGGGTTGATGACAATGCAGATGGTGCCAGACAGCCCCACAGTGAGGCAGGAGAAAGTGTGTACAGGCCAAGGGTCACCTACCATGGGTTACATGAGCCGGAGATAATGCGAGCACTATATAGAGTGGACGAGAGACCTCTGCAGCAAATTGTGTCGAGCTGTGCAAGCCCACGCCTCACACACCAGGGGTCAACAGAGGGGGCCCATCCCAGTGGAAACCAAGGTATGTGGCCTAAGAATACCGCTTAACAGGTACCTTCACCAACTGGTGATATGATGGGATATCACAGGCGCATCCAACCTCCAGGGTACTGCACCAGTACCTGGATGCCATGTCAACTTTGTACATGTCAGCGATCATGTGCCTCTTTCCCCAATGCCGTGAAGGTATTGGCCAGCAATATGCATATCTTCCAGCAAATAACTTCAGATACCCCTATGAGGTAGTGGGTGCAATAGAATTTCCTTGCACGCGCATACGCATCAAAGCTTTCCAGCCGGAAGTGGGGTGGGTGTGGGCCTGCATTAACGCAATGAACCCCTCCATCAACTGCCGGAGTGGGTGTGTGATGCCAGGGCATATGTGAATATGTGTGCTTGGCTGCCTGGGAGCTACCATGATTCCCACATCTGGCATTTGTACTTGCAGCTGTATGAACCTTGTTTGCCAATGGGGACATCCCACATGGACACCTAGTGGGGGATGCAGGTTATGCATTGGAGCCATGGCTGATGACACCCATCAGAAATGTTAATACACCTGAACAGGAATGCCACAATGAGGCACACGCACAAACACGTAATGTAATAGAGTGTGTGTCTGGACTGCTCAAGTCACGGTTCCGGTCAATGGACACATCTGGTGGAGCCTTGCAGTACTCACCAACTACATGTACCCAAATTATCATGGTATGTGCTATGCTACATAATATGATCTTGCAAAAACAGCTGCAGCCTTAAGGACCAACTGTAGGGGCCGGGCCAAACAGCCCCACCATTACCAAGGCCATCACAGGCAGGAAAGGCTGGGAGGAGGAACAAGCTGAGCCTGCCCCAGTGGGCAGGAGGGCGTGCCCAGTGGCCCATGCCCTGGCCTTGGCAAGGGCAACGCATAGCACACATACACACTGGCTTCAGTAGGGACCCTGGGAATGATACCCCTCTCTGACTCACTCATGTACAATAACATGGATGCCTAAAATGGCATAACCTGCTCTCAGAACATGTACAGGGGAATTATGTGTGTGTGCAACAGAGGCAACCCTGCTGGCTCCACCTGAGCATGAATGCCATGTGTTAGTAATGTCTTAATACCGCCATGTACTATATACACACTTAGGGACCCGGTTAACATCCACCCTCACCCAGCATGGAAGCCACAATATAGTGATGGGACAGTCGAAAGTGCAAAGGGTGGCTGGAAGTAATACACAGTAGAGTCAAAGGGAGCCAATATGTGCCAGCCTGGGATGACATGCTAGGCATGACCTTGATGCACACCACCTGCTGGGGTGGCGTGCACCTGTCGGTCAGGCCTCATGGGATGCACTGTAATGGCTGTCAGTGCCCACAGGTACCCTGAATAGGTGAGGCTCAAAGCACTGACCCACCTCCATATAGGTGCCACAGGGATAAGAACCTAGATGTAATACTGCCACCCAGCACTTGAAGTCTAAAACAGCAAGATGCGTGCAGTGTATGCGCGCACCAGTACTGGAGAATATTGATATAACTTTGTCCTGTAACAGAAAACTGGGTCCAAGGCTCACAACTGCACCCTAACTTTTCTGGGTTACACACCATACTGTGCTGTACAGCCTCTCAAAACATGGGACAAGCTACAAAGAAGGAGGTGACCAGCTAATGGTGTCAAGGAATAACCCACCCCCCATGTTGAGCACCACCTACAGCAAGAAGCTTGGCATGGACTAGCCATGGTCAAGTAACGATGGCTACAAACGCCGCTTTGCAAGTATATGGCCTGCTACAGGCGACAAGTCCTAACACCAGGGAACCTGCACCTGGCCTATGTATTTAGACCACTGAATATATCATGGCCCCCAAACCACATTATATTGGTTGACTGAAAATACCCAGAACATACACTGGGAGCATTATACTAGCACTGCAAGACTGTAGGAGAAAAGTTTCCTGGGTCCATAAGCCAAATGCCCAGGAACAACCTTACCACTCCTACAAGAGGGGTATGTCATACTGGATGTGACAATCAACTTAACATACGGGTACTGGATGGCAAAGATCAGAAATGTATCCCTCACTGGTAAGACCCCAAATTAGACCAGTAATCACACCAAGATGTACACATCCTGACCACAGTCCACTGGCCCAGAAATCCACAGTGAAAAAGCGCTGTAAAGCATAGGTTGCACCCTCTCGGAAACTGATTTTGGAATCCATTAAAGGCTATGTGCGTATTTTGCAAAATATGGGACACACCGCTTTTAACCTGTTATACAGGCATTCCATGAACTTGCAGCCAGGGGTGCTTGGATTGTGCGTCTACAAATAACCGTAACAAGACACAATGTCATACATACGGGCATCTGACATGCTGGACTCCATATTGCAAAACCATGCAAGAGAACCAAGGAAAGCTACTACGCTTGATGAAACAGAACATAAAAGGAAGTAATCACTGATCAGTCAGTGTTGTAACGTAAAATATGTACACATACCACAATCACTAAGGCCAGCTACAACAAGTAGAAACCTGTGAATCCTGAGGCAATATTACACCTGCCCCAAGTAGAGACAACCCTCAACACCTTTAATAAATACAAGTATATGTGAGAGATGCAACCATATGTCTTCAAACCGGAGGCTGACTCCCTCAACTCAGTACTGTAACAAAACTAGTCAGGAGGAGAAGGTATACACACACCACAAACCCAGTCCACATAGACCTATCACAGCTGTAAAACCTAACTTTCATAAACACAGAAAAAGAAACATTCCCGGGAGGCCCCTAAGTAGAAACACCACACCAACAGAGGGGCCTCCAAAGCAGACCCCAAGTAACCGGCAGCCTGCAAACGCCTTTTTGTGCAACACACATAGTACACAAAGCTGGTGTGCCAAGCAGTCACAGGCCAGAAGGACAAACAACATGCCTGATACAGTTGTAATAAATTTGACTCTATAAGGCTGAACACATTGCTGTCCCACTCACCCAGACTGAACGAGGGGAAAAGGTGATACTGCTAGCTGCTTACCTGCAGAGGCTGCTGCAATACACCACATAACACAAGTACACCTGCAGGTCTTTAAACAGCAAGTAGAAAATATGATGCAGTCATTGTCCCATGCTGGTGTGTGAGATGAAGCCTGGATATATACCTTATCCCTGGACTACATGAAAGGACATGGATAGGCTCTCTGAGTATGTACTCAAGCTGGTATGTGACACTGGCGTTTGCAGCATCCCTACCCTCACCATGAATGATGCCTGAGTACGAAACATAGAATGATCAACTGTAACGGTGTGGCAGGAATTACAGCTGTCGGTCAAAGAGGATCTAATGTCTGTCTGCCGGAGATGTGTCATGCCATGACAAGCCATGCTGCTGTTCGGGATGGCTGCACCTGTTACCCTGAGCGTCTGGATATTGGATGGAGCTTTTCCACCTCCATGAAAGGCGATAACGTGAGGCAGGGCTGAAGAACTAACCCACCACCTAGAAACATAAAGTGTTAATAAACATAAGGGGTAATGCTGACCAGTACTGGATATGTAAACACTTGCAATACTGCGTGCTCCTGAAATCCCTCCCAATATGGAGAACATGCGATGTCTGTGCAGTGACAGAAACCTGCTGCAAACCTACGGCAACACACCAGCACTACCAGGTTATACCTCATATCATCGCGTTATGGCCCCAAAACCTGGACCAAAACATAAAAGGAGAGTATCCATGTACGGCACAGACACCCATATGTCCGGAAGTAACTGACACGACATCGGGGAGACACCATGTGCACCTAACTATGATCAAACCTGGGCTGTGTACAGTCAGCATGCTACAGACCACCCCGCACTCACAGGAACCCCTGCCGAACGTCCTGAAAGGCACTGGACAGTGCATGACATCCCACAAATACCAAACAAAGGTACTCACAAATTACCACATGGGTGGTAAACCACCATTATGTATGCAAGGGTAATCAGGGACCTAGGGACACAAAAGGGGACAATGTAACCTGTTATGTGACACTCACATTGGCAATGTGGCTAGGAAGACTGTCTATATTGGACACCATAACATGAAGGAGGATTCACATCTCGTCAGCTGGAGGTCATTGCGCACCCCTGTACTGTTCTGTTAATTAGACCCATAATCTAGCGCAGTACCTCATTTAGGGATGTACCTTACCCCTGACACCTGCTGGCCAGTTGAAAAGACCTCAAGGGGTACCTCACCAAAAGGAAGGATAAAGGATTCTCAAATATATGTCATATACTGCCTGTCTGTGGGACACCCCAGCTGAATGCAGTCCCATACTGCCTACAGGGAGCATTGTACGTCTGTCTCAGCCACAGGCCAATGTCCAACACAGGGTAATGGACATGCTCCACCCCCAGAAAAACCAAAGCCAAGTGGAGCTGTGAAGAGTGACAGATGTCAACTAACACGCGGCAAATAATGAAATGGGTGTGCTGGAGGGACAGATACCATAACCGCAAAGGCTCCCACACCCTGGAACAGGATCCCCTCCACATGTTGGGCAAGAGCCCTCACTGATACTCCTCCAACAGGATTGATTGCCAAGTGGATGGATGATCCTTAGATGTGCACTGGGGTCTTCACTGTGTGCACGTCCAGACAGAAGAGCACAGTAAAAGTAAATCATAAATAGCCATGTCATAATATTCCCTTGTGGTGATGGGGGCACACACACCCTAGCTAGGCTACTAAAATACCCTGGGGTGGGATGGCCTATAGTATGAACCTATAGAACCTGTGAGATTACAAATTGTACAGGACACTAAGGATGATACAAAACTTACTCAGCCTGATGGTAGGAACCATGTTGGGAGTTCACAAATAATACTCTGAATCACACAAATATTTACAAACAACATACCAAATACAAGCACACATATTGCCAACCTTATAGCCTGACCCGGGTGCAGTGCAACCCCTCCCCACAGTGTGCAAAATGTCTGCCTCCCAGCAGACTGCTGGCCCCCTGACATTACGGATGCTGGGGTGGCAGCCAGCATCTACATGGCAAAAACACTGTGTGGCAATGGTATGGGATGGTGTCCTGGGCTGAGGTCCAACGCATGTGACGACTCCAAAGAAGAATGGAATACTTAAATCTTTTCTGCACAACCAATGTCAGCCTTACCGCAGGATATATGTACCCAAGAGCAGTGTACAACAACGGTGAGGTCTGCTACTCCAGCAAAAGGTATTTGCCTGAATGGATTACTGCAAACAACCACCCCAGAATCCCTGACAAGCTTGGATGCTGCACAGCTATGGAAGAGAAGGATCAGCATAATGCCGCGAACATAAAGATATCGAGGACCTGCGGCCTTTTGGACCCCACGCAGATGTGGCTGTCGTGAGTGCAGATCCTGCCCTAAACATGTTTGTTATTTAAAACAATCAGCTAAGGTCATTGATTAGGGCAATGTGGTCTACACACAGTGTAACTGGACCTTACCAATTCTTTAGAGCAATACCCCTCGTGTTTCAGTATAGATATATTCACCAGCTTAGTGCAAGCCCTAACTATCCAATGAGAGGTTTGCATACAAGACCAGAACAGGGCAACGCTGGTCAGAACTACTGTAACCATGTCAGACTACAAACTCAGATATAGTATGGCATCCCACAAGGCTTGGTTGCGGACCTCCCCTAGTTCCGTATATATGTCCCTTGGGTACAGGCCAGCAACATGGAAGGACTGCGACTGAACATGTATGCGAAGGACAGCTTTAAACTGCACACCATATCGGCCCCCAGCTGACACAAGCATCTCCACAGAAGGGCCACATGAGAGCAGACAACTGGTTGCCATAGCTGTCATGTCAGCAAGCTAATTGCAGAAAAGTGTATGAGTCAACCCCGATGGATATACAGTAAGTTGCCTGACCAATTACCACACAGGTGTTAACCCATTCACGTTACCCTAACATGTAATGAGGCCACACCTGGGGACTGGGGTGGTAGATATGCTGCATTGGACGACACATGTGTGGCTGTAGTATTCACAGAGAACATACCATATGCCCACCTAATCATGAGAGGTTGTCAGCAGATCTAGATGAGGGGGAGGTCATTGTGACGCTTTACAATCATCCTTCATTAAGCGTTACAATTGGCCTAAGCAATGCCCCTGTGCCAAGGATGTACCTCAATAGACGCACCTCCATCAACTGTAAGGTCCCCAACGATACCCCTCACCAGGAGTAGCTTCAAGAAGCTTGAGACAGATGCATGGCATGTGTTGCCTAGTTAAACAAGTGCAGCTCCACACACTGCCATACTGCCCACCCAGAGGCAAGCTGTGCCTGATGTATAAAAACAACCATGTCAAGCTGGAATCAATGAACATGCTGCACCTTGTACAATCTGAATGGCGGTGAGCCATGGCACATGAGAGTTCAGAACCCCAGCACCCAGCATACATAGGACAAGCTGGCACTGAATGATCCCACATGTACACAAAACGCTCCCACTCTTAGATGAGCTCCCAGTACAGGTTAGCCAAGAGAGTCACCAATGCGACACTCCTCAAGAGGAATCTTGATGAGTGGATGGGTGATGGTAGGTTTACCCTGGGTATCACTGTTATATCTGCCGGTAGGCCGAGCAGGCTGCAGTATACTAACCACTTAAACTGTGTCATGGCAAACTCAGTTACAATGTACAATGGGGACGACAAACACACTCCTCCTGACTAGCATTAGGAAATGGCCTGGGGCACATAAGCTAGTGTTTGCAATGTCACACCTATGTTGTGGAATACACTACCAATGTTGGACAAGCTGTGTGTGGTTTTAAGGTGATTCATATCTGAACATAATGCTAACGCATGGTCATATGTGCACAGCTGGCCCCTAAACAGTCTATTGTGCTCACTATGAAGATTTAAAAGCAGATGCTAGGACTAAAAGCCCAGGATACTGTCCACCACACAGTGAGAGTGCTGAGACCAGTACACTATATGGTGCCTGCAGTGTTGGATCCAGTGTGAAAGGATGTTGACAGCTTCTTGTGCACAGTGTCCCTTTACACAAACCCTGCAGGCACATTATAATCCCTGTTGTATTGTTCAGACACAGAAGCAGTTGTGGCCAGTAAATTTTGCAACATGACACCCAACACCCAACCACTGATATGAGATATTGTTGAAGTTCACACTCATCCAAATATGTGGTGGACTGCAGGAGTTCAACTTATGGAAAGCTCACACTGGAGCATGCTTGCACACTTTGATAAATAGAGACATATGTCAGACAACTTATGCCATGGAAAGGCTGAACTGGGCATGCTCGCACACTTAGGCCATATATCCACCGTTTAGCAGTTGGTTACACATATCTAAAAGTATTGTATGCGTGTCATTCAGGAACCAACTTCACATCAGCAATCTGCCCAGTCTACTAATTTTTGTGATTAAATATTTCTGAGGGCAGCGATATGGTACGGATCCCCCTCGCCTTCAAACATCTTCCACAGATACCCTAGTTATTCCATAGAAACATGATAGATACTTTATGGCAATAGAAAGCCTGCAAACAGTCTATCAGCAACAAATATTGTACATCTGACAGCGTTCAAAACTTTATATGGGTGTAGAGGTCAATACTAGGCTGTTTTACCCTAAGGGCAACAACTTAGCTTAGCCAGGTGTGCTTGGCATCTACATCCCCTGTACAGTAGAGTACTGTGCATATACTGTAAAATGAGTCCACATGAGACCTGCGTGTGTGGGCTGATGTGCTGTACCTCTGTCAAGCACGGACACAGTGGAGTCCCAGTGATTTGAATATTGCCAGCCACATCCGCTTATTGTTAGCGTGTGCTGGAAGGGGGTGCTGAGGACACTCTAACAGTAAGTGGGCATCAGTAACAGACTGAGGGGAGCCCTATCACCATTGTCCTGAACAATTCCAATATGACACTGTTGCTTGAGTAAAATAATGTGGGGTTGAAGTGTCATACGGTACTGTTCAGAGATATCTCACTCCCTCCTCTGGGTTTCTAGCTCTGCAATGTCTTACTCTCACTCTATCCTGTTGGACAGCTCCTTATATGCTTCGTGTACACTTACTAACAGGTGTCCTGTTGTGGAGCAAACGATCGCCGTATATGTAGCAGGATAACATGCAGTCAGTGAAACCTAACACTTGCTCTTTAGAATGCCATTTGTGAGATTATGCAGAGTGGCCAGTATAGTCCCCCAGCATAGGTCCTTTAGAGTCATCTTTTACCCAATTCCCACCAGTGTAAGTCCGCCTGTGCTAAATATAGTTTGTTTACAGTGACTAACCTTGGTAGTAAATTGCTGTGCTTAATTGCAAGTGTGAGAGAACAGCTCCTTTTGGCAACTACTACAATACCAGCCTGGTGCATGTTTCCCCAATAAACACATAGAGATGTCACTGCACTATCAATTCAATGAAACAGCCGACGAATTGCTTGGTACTTCCAAGCTGTCGTGCGCTCCGCTTCTGGGGGTAGTAGGGTGTGTGTAATTACAGTCTTGAAGAACGACAGCTCCTTTTGGCAACTACCACGCTACTGGCCTGGGCCTGCATTTTGACGCCCCAGGATGCCATACACTATCAGTACAACCAAACTGGGCTAATGCTTAGTAATGGCCTGTGGTGCACTCCGCTACTGCAGTGTAGTAGGGTGTGTCGCAAATTGCAAGTGTGAGATCAGAACAGCTCTAACACGGCAGCTACTACAATACACCAGATGCTGCATATTCCCCAGCAAACACAGAGGATGTCACCACACACTATCCCAATTTTACAGCCAAACGGGGGGCTAATTTTGAGTATTTTTAATGATGCTCTCTCCGCGCTACTGAGGTGATAAAGTTATGTGCAAGTACAAAGAGGTAGTAAGGTGTGTATAATTGCAAATGTAAGCGAAGAACAACTCGCTTTTGGCAACTACTACAATACACCAGATGCTGCATACTTCACCCAGTACAAGCACAGGGGATGTCACACCACACTATCAATTTAGCCAAACAGGGCCTAGGTAGTAATTGCCCCGATAATGCAACCATCGCTCCGCTGCTGGACAGTGTCAGGTGTAGTAAGGTGTGGGTAATAGAAACTGTGAAGAACAGCTCCTTTTAACAGCTACTACAGCCTACACACCAGATGCTGCATATTTCCCCGTAATGACAGGGATATCACCACGCTAGCAGTACAGCTAAACAGGGCTGATTCCCCAGTAATGCCAGTAGTGGGCTCCAGCTACTGGGGAGGTAAAGTAGGGTGTGTGTGTAAGTGCTGATGTGAGAACAACTCCTTTTGTATGCTACTGCAATGCATCCAGATGCTGCATGTCCCCAGTGACACAGGGGATGCTACTACACTATCAGGCCCAGCTAAAGCAAGGGCTGTTCTTCCAGTATTTTTAATAGATGTAGCTCACACGCTTCTTTCAGAGATGAAGTAGGGTGTGTGTAATTGCAAGTGTGAGAAGAACAGCTCCTTTGGCAACTACTACAATGCACCAGATGCTGCATATTCCCTCAGTAAACACAGGGGATGTCACCACACTATCAGTACAGCCAAACAGGGCTACTGCCCAGTAATGCCAATAGTGCGCTCTGCTACTGGGTCTATTACCACTGTCAGAGCACAGATAGGTTTGTTTTAGAAACCCACAACTGCCACACGTGGTTGTGTCACACAAATTGACCATTTGTGGGTTGTTGTTCATAACAATGCATGACACTGGTAAAACCAACAATGGCAATGCACACATGATCTATGTGTATGTGTGACACATACACATATATACCTGTGACCTTCAGTAGTTACCATGTCTGACACGTGCCTCAAGTGGATAAATGGTATTTGCAATGCATAACATTATGACTGTGTCTTACTGTGCAGGGGCTGCATGCAGTATGTGTATATACAGTGTGAGTTGTATATGGTATCATCCTAACAGCGGGGGATGCACATCTGGTCTGGGCCATATAGTCTACATGTAGTCAATGAACAGGTGCTGCATGTTCCCACCTGTTGTGGGAGTGGTAACATGTTGTTCCACTGCAATTCAGTGACTACATGCTGGGAACCTTTCAGCTAGTTTGTTGTAGCTACAGTAATGCTCACACACAATGTTTGGCTGGATGCAGTCCAGCCATATAAATACATATCTAGAGACTGTCATATTCCCAGTGTTGTTAGGGAGGACAGGTGGGTTTCCTGTGTATGGGAGGGTTGTGTGTGCCAGGCTATTAACCAGAAGGCAGTCCAACACACTGTTAGCTGCTCATGGATAGGCCCTGATGCTTTGTGCTGTGCCAATAACCTGGAGGTGTGTGTATTTGTGGTGCCTTGAGATACCCCCCCTGTTCATGTGTGTTACATGTGTAGGGGATGACAGTCATGGTATGAGGTATAACCTGGCAGTGATGGGTTGCACCTGTGAGCCGTGAATCAGGAATCTGTTACTGCACAGATATTGCAGTCTACTGTGCTGAGGACAGTGTCCAGTGCATGCATCTTGTGGTGTACACTGCTGGTGTTGTGTAGCATTACTGTTAGTGTCCTATTCCATGTGATACCCGCGGAGGTGGCTCTGTAATCTGTGTCCTGCAGCAAAAGGCACTATGTGTATATCAAGGGGCTTCGCCAATATACAGTGGCCCATGGGTGTCACGTGCAAGCTGCCCCTCGCAAATCATTGTGGCTTCCCTAGCATGTAAACACATGCTGACAGCCATTGGATACCCTATGAACAACATTGGAGATTGAGCAGAATGTAGACATAGCACACCCTTCCTACATATTGTGGTAGCATACCTGGTGAGGGTATGATGGCAACCAAGGTCAGGCTCATACTGGCCCATGCCACATGCTGAGAGAGCTCTTCTATGTTCCCTATCATGTAGTCCAGGGAGGTACGTCTCTGGTCATCCATAGTGGCATAGACAATGACTGAGTTATATGTGTCCATGCCTCTGACTGACCTGTATGCATGTGTTTTGTGGTGGACCATAGTGCCCCATGGGCATATCACTGTGACCTTCACCATGTACAGCCTGTTGAGCTGGACCCCACTGCAGCAGCCAAGAGAGGTACCTGAAACATCTGTAGCAGGTGTGTTGTGTAGCCCTACAGGCTGTGAGTGTGTGGCACATGGGATGTGTATGCCATGTGTGGCATGTGCTCTGTTCTGACTTAATGTATGCCTGTGTGCCAGCTGCGGAGGTGTGTGATGCTCAGGCAGGATGTTATTCTGAGGCTCCGAGTATGCCCCAGTGTGTTCGGATTGCTGTCAGTGCAGGTCTATGTCAGACTGGTATTGTAGTCACTGTAGTATGTCATGCCACCTGACAGGGTATGGCAGTCCTTGGTTCAGAGTGCTCAGTCCCCAGATTGGCTATGTGGTTGCATCTCACACATGTGTTGTACGTTCCTGGCCAGGGGAGAGGGTTGACTGCATACATGTGGCATCTGTGACATTGCCACATGACTCACATAAACCAAACTGGACCATAGAGGTGATTCACAGGTTACCTTTGCACATGCTACCATAGTAGTGTGATTGCCATGGTGATTACCAACACATAGGGCCAATGGGGAACAACATACTGAAGGTGAGTATGTGTGGGTGTACTGCTACTGATTACATAGCGCTGGCATATATGACTGTACACGTGGGTAAATGCCAGGTAAGTCATATGCAATGTGTCACAGGCAACGTACATGCGAACAGGACAGACAGTGACGTTCTGTCAGGTGGAAAATTGAAATACGTATAGTACGCTATGCAGATGTCACTAGGAATCCACAGAAGCTCTGTAAATCTGCATTGCAGGTGGAATCAGTGTTCCAGGGAACCTCAAGCAAACATGCATGCAAACAAAGCTACAGTAAGCAGGGCTGGAAGTAGTCCATGGTACGACAAAGAAGGGGTAACACTTCCAGTAGATAACAGTGCAAATATGCAGCCACTATCAACATGTACCCAGGAATGCACATCTCAGATGTCCATGGTAGAACTGATATTATTTAATATTTAATTTAATTTAAATTAAATTGGTACTGCACACATATCAACATGCGCAAACATCCACATTGCAGAGTCGTTGTGGGCAACATGCCACCAATAGTGTACATGTCCATCATTGCATAGCACTACTTGCATTAGCTTCTCCCCTGTGCTACCTATGTATGTGGCTATCTGTTGACATCCTTACCACCAGTATGCAATAATGTGCAGCTGTTACACTATGGTACTTACTATGAGTGTAGATAACAATTCAGGACAGTCATACAGTTAATGCATCAGGCATGCTGGGATATACACACAATCAAATCAGCACACTGTACTGTTACCAACATGATACTAGTAATACACTTCTATGTAGTCACCCTGTGCATCAGCAACATGTTAACCTGTTCCTGCACTGATGTCGGAGATTGCAGGAGGTGGCACAGTTTCATCATATGCACAGGGTGTGAATTAGGTATGCCTGAGTCTGCCACTGATACCACCAATTGACATGTATGTGTATGTGTGTTGGTGAGGGACAGCAGTACAGGGTGGGGCACTGTTGGTGCAGTGTGTGCGTGTATGTGGTAGCCCTAGGTGTTAACATTTCGCATGTCTGTATGCACGCACACAGTTCCACCTCATGGCTGCCATATACTGGAGTTTGTGGACAGCCACAGACTGCACCTGGCAGGTCATACAGATCAGTGTCTGTGGGCACGGACATGGTATCTGTGCCTGGCAGGGGTGCTATGGACCGTATCCGGTACTAAGCCAGACTGGGCACTGTCATCAGAAGCGGGAGTTTGTTGACTGGACACAGGTCCCTGTTGGGACTGTCCAGAGCCATGTGCACGTGGTCTCCTGGGGTGGTCTGATGACAGCACAGACCCAGCATTGCTGGGGCTGCTGCTGGCACTATGGGGGCATCGGCGGGCCTGTTGTCATCTGCGCCGACTGCCAGCTGCTACTGTTGCTGGCATACGGCCACGTCGATGCTGCAAACGTCCACCATTGCCCTGGCTCATGGACATGTGGTTGTGGAACTGCTGTAATATCTCCCCACAACGTCTGTCTATGACATCAGTGAAATTACGGATAGCATCCGTGATGTCACGCATACTGTCAGTCATGGATGTGCGACATGCTCTCAGCTCCCTCAGACCCTGTCTGGTGTACCTTTCCATACATGACTGTGCCTGCATGACAGCCCGAAACATAGCTGAGGTTGACAGACCTCTTTGGGCATGTCTGCCAGAGGCAGTATGCCCACGGATGCTCCCATGAGAACCCATGGGCAACTGTCTGTGTGGTACCATCTCAGGACCCTGCCCATGGCTGCTGTGTTGGGAAGCATGTGCCACAGATACCACATTACCCTGGTCAATGCCCACTGTATCCTGTCCATCACCTAGGGACAGTGGTGACATAGGCTGTACTGGCAGGATGACTGTGCGCAATGATGGGGTTGACAGCTTTGTACTGTCAATTGGCTGACCAATGATGGACCCTGACACACTTTCCTGTGCCATTACACAGATGTCATCATTATCAGTACCTTTGTCACCAGATTCAGGTTCCCTGCTGCAGGACACCAGTGCAGCTCCAGAATCTGTGGGAGGAAGACAGGAAACACAGTTTACAATGTCTACACAATGTTACCAGTGATGCACACATGCACATGTGGACACATGCACACATGGACACATGCACACATGCACACGTGGACACATACACACATGCACACATGCACACGTGGACACATGCACACATGCACACGTGGACACATGCACACATGCACACGTGGACACAGGCACACATGCACACATGCACACAGGCGCACATGCACATGTGGACACAGGAACACATGCACACATGCACACACACACATGCACACGTGGACACATGCACACATGCACACCCTGCAGTATACACACAGAGCACTACTGAGTTACACTATTATTACTAGCACTATCAGGACTATTATAGGTATTGTTAAAACACACTCACCAGCATGGATGGGCTGCCTTGCTGTAACACCGGAGGGACCTGCAGAAATGAGGGGATTAATGTCAGTGGGCACAACTGTGCCATTGATACTGCGTATGATACAGTTCAGTAGTACACCAGTTGCCTTTCACATGTCAGCTGCTGATATTGGCAATATCACACCTGCACAATTACATACTATGTTGACAGCTACATACCAAGGACACACCTTACACATGCATAAACTAACAGTGTACAGAACAGTCAAGTGTACATATGGCATATTACCTGCATGCTCCATGTCGTGTTGCTGTGTGGATCCAGCCTCCATCATAATGCAGGTGTGTTGCTGTTGATGTTCCTGGGCTGGAGCCACAACACTTAGGAGTAGCCCCTCCAGTCTGGTGAGGGGGGGATGTGTGGCCACCCCACCTCCTGTGGTGACATGTTGCCTGTGGATATCCGACGCACGCTGATGGACATTTCTGATTAAATCACTGCAGTGATGTCGTACCTGCTCATATGTCCTATTATGTGTGCCAATGTCATTTATCCTATGGACAAGGTCTTGCCACAGTGCAGCCCTCTCCTGCTGATTCTGGCTGGTGCGGGAAAACAGTATGTCATAATCCCGCACCAGGCTCTGGTGTATCTCTTCATCTTCTGCAGCAGAGTAGGCAGGATTTCGCTGACGCACCATGTCCCTGAAAGAGAACACAAACAGGATATCAGCAAACTATGTCAGCAAAATATGGCACACATACTATACATGATACTCAACTGTAGTGATACACTACTACTCCCATATGTAGCACATGTGTGTCTCTTGGTGGATACACATGTACATGGCCAGATATCAGTGCTCAGCCAACACCTGTGCAACAATACCTGCCACATTCCATACAACAGAGTACCAAGCCCCATCGGTCAGCACACTGAGACAGGTGCAATGCACCACCTCACTCTGGAGGTTCATAACAAAGTACTGTATGTGGAACGTCATCCACTAGTGTGATCTGGACACAAAATAATCAGCCTGGATATACATATCCCACCACCAATACCAGCATAGTAGACTACTTTGATATATATGTGAATAGACAGATTTTCACTTGTTAGGACTGAGATGGTATCCATGAAGCCCACTGGGCCAGTGGAAGCCACAACCCACAATGCTGACCCCTTTGCAAATGCTTCCCACAGACATCCCAAAGAATGCATGGAACATGCACACACAATTCTAACCCAGACCCTATGCACAAAAGTTAAGCATCCTGTCTGGTGGACCCCAGCCAAAGACAACTTGTATAATGATAGAAGAAGGCTACTGCAGGACAGAGCAGATTCACATAAAGGGAAGGCATCTGTGGTCGGCACTAGTAATAAGCTAAGTTCTCTCATAACAACATCCAAGGCCAACTCTGAGAGGGAAATGGCCACGGACACTATAGATAACTACAAGGCCTTCTTCAGTTGTGTTAGACACATGGACCAAAAGCCTCAGATATGCTCTGAGTTAGTACACACCTACATAAAATTCACTGAACCCACAGATATTGGCAACATTCTGGTAGACAGGTTCAGTGCATATATCCCCCCTCCCTCTCCCCCAAACATAGGAATACTTATCACAGCTGAACATAACCTCCCTATCATCTCAGATGTCCAGGTGAGGGCCGCCCTCAGCAAAGCAGAACACACAGCATCAATGTGACCTGATGGTATCCCTGGATGTGTGCTTCGTGAACTCCAAGAGGTGATACAACCGCATATGAGACTGATATTTAACCTTGGCCTTACTATGGGATATGTACCTGAACACTGGCATACAGCAACAGTGGTCCCACTCCACAAAGGAGGCACCTCTACTGACCCTGGGAACTACCACCCCAGGGCTTAACCAGCCTGGTCTGCAAAGCTATGGAAAGATTCATTATGGGACTCATATACAGCGATATTGGGTACCTGCAGACACTTAATCCCACCCAGTTTGCCTTTGTGAAGGGCTGATCCTGCCTTTTGAACCTGGTTGACCTTTGCAAAACAGTCACTACAGCCATTGATGAGGGCAAAGCAGTCCATACAGCCTACCTGGACTTGCCTAAGGCCTTCAACACAGTACTCCACTCAGGCATCATAAAGAAGATCAGCTTAAATGTTAATACATATGTCACATGATGGGTTGCAAACTAGTTGAACAACAGAATCCATAAAGTCAAACTTGCGGGAGCCATGTCAGACTCAAAGCCAGTCACATGTGGTATCCCACAGGGCTCTGTCCTAGGACCCCTCTTATTTGGCATTTACTTCTCAGATGTGAAAGCAAACATGGGCGGGTTGTGGATGACAAAGTTCCCAGATGACTGCGAAGTGAGCACCATAGTCATTACACCAGCTGACACACACATCCTACAGACAGGCCTCACTGACACGGACAACTGGTGCCAGAATCATGGCCTAACACTGAATGACATGTAATGTATAGTCATCCTCTATGGGTAAAACTACGTGCACACAACTTATCACATAGACATACATATAGATACAGACCAATAACACATATGGAGGGTTCACGGTATGTAGACTGTTAACTTGTTACTTTACATTACCTGTGTTTGTCGCAGTTGGTTGCGTTACCATTAGTATAGCTTCCTGCTGCTGCTATCCCAGCTTGATACTGACACTGATGACAGCTTCAACTTAGTTTGTCTTACGTATGGTTTTTGTTTGTGTTTTTATTTTCTTTTTTTCTTTCTTTTTTTCTCTCTTTCTCTCTGCCTCCAGACAGTGCAATGAAAGTTTTGCATGTGTGGAGTGGGAGTACAGGATGCTTTTGTAGGTATCTGCATATGTCCATGTGATGGCCTCTGCACCAATTGTAAGCCAGCATTTGCTAATTGCATGCAGCCAGTTGTGCACTGATTGCAGTTCACACTGTGATTTCAGGACAGTGCTATAAAAGGGTATGTGAGATAGGCATTGCCCTTTCAGATTGTAAGGGCAGGGACCATGCTGGTATGCTGTGGACACTGTTCTGTGAGTGTAAAGGTTAGTATCTCTCTCATAATTCAGGCTGTGTTGTAGATTCACATTTCTCCATTCATCTCTCCTGTTTCCTGTACTAAGTGTGTATGTACACTGACACCTACAACTATATATATATATATATATATATATATATATATATATATATATATATATATATATATATGTATAATAACTGACATTATTACCTACTAGCTACCAACTAGCATGAATGTTTCTGTTCACACACTACTATTATAGAACTCCACTAGATTTGACAGTAAATATACATGACATGCTTTGTGTACTACTCAACCTATATTCCCTTTACATTCATTCCTGCTATTACATGATATATTTATTGTAGCACAATGTTCTTATATAACAGTCATGGCTTAGTGACAAGTCATGCAGACTACTGTTTCCAAGGTCTTGGGTTCGGGACTGACAGTGGGACTTTATTTTGCTTTTGAACTGACTACAGGACCTGTCAATCAGAGTGATTAAGGCGCTTTTAAGCAGTTGTAACCGGGTTAGCGCTGGTTTGCGCGGAGCTCCCACTATGCGCACTGGCGTTCAGCTCCGTGCACACCCGCTTACAACCGCTTAACAGTGCTTACTCTGGCACACACCCGCGCTATTTTCTTTGAAATAAATGAAAATGGGGAGACAGGAAAGTGGTGAAAAAGGGGTCACAAAGAAGGTAAGACAGTAGGGAAACAAGCTTGGGTTTTGCAGGAGGGATGTAGGTAAGGCCCATAGCTGCCCATTTCTTCATTAGCAACAGCTGTGCATATGTTTGTAATTTGGTGTGACATTTGAAACCTTCCACCCCTGAGAGAGGTGTCAGGACAACAATAATACTTGTTGTACAGCCAATTGTAATTGATAGTTTCCATGTCCAGCAGATGTGTGCGGAATGGTCAGCTATGTATGGGGTCTAATTATTTTGTGGGTACAGAGTGCCCCCTTTTTTTTTTCAGTTTAGAGTGGTGTGTCAAGTAAAGGAAGTCGGTATAGCTGGGGAGGTAGGTTGGGTAGGTCAACAGACAAGACAAACAAGACGCATACAGGGGCGGTGTATGACACGTGTGGGGAGGGTTACACAATTGACAGGGACGGATGTTTGGATATCCAGAGCCCATGAGCCCACAGATGGCAACAGTGGAACTGATATCCCCACCCATGGGCAGTTGCCACTGTTCCTTCACTGCCCAGGACGGGGCTGTGCTGGGGGCTGTGTAGGCCGGGCAACAGGCATGCCCGTAAGTTGTGCCACCTGTGCCTCAAGCTGGTGTAGGGGCCCAAGAACAGATTCCTGGATCTCCCTACACACCACAGTCCGGACGTTATGGAGGGTGAGTGGTGGTTCTCCTCCGGCCACACTTGCAGAGGGGGGACAGGCCCCATCCCCTGCAGTGCTTCCACCACAGGTGGCACAGGGCCACCGGAGGAGGGTCCAGACTGGGCACTAGTGCCAGGTGCACTCGCCAGCTGAGGTGGGAGAGGTGGGTCCGCTGGAACCCGCCTTCCCTGTCATCCTATGTTTTGCATTATGTCATGACAGTTTGGGTTAGTACCATACAATACCATTCGCAATTAGTTGTAACAGCATGCATTAGTATTCCCATTAACCAAACACCCAGATATTCCACCATTGAACAGCGAGCATAACACATGCATAATTTGGACAGCAATACACAGTCCAACAACATGCAGGGTTGATTGATGGCAACAGGCCATCAGGTTTGGATGTATGAACAGGGCAGATGCATCAACGTACATGCAAATATGTATGACCCAACAGGACAAATGTCCAGGGGTGTTAATTGTGATTGCACATACCAATTTCACGTGGAATGGATTATATGTGGTTATAGGGTAGGGTGAAGAAAATATAATTAACACCTTCAAATACCAATACATATGCTGTATATTTCTAATAGCTGCAGATATATACACACTACTGTTCTACCTACAGTTTCCTATGTGATAACTACTCCAAGTTGGTGATAGGACTGTTACTGCTACATCAATATACATTTTATTGTTATTCATACACATTCATATCTGGCTTTGTTTAGCTACATCATCCTGCTACATTTGCTTTATATAGCTATAGACAACTGTGGATGTTTGGTATTTCAGACAATCATACTATCTGCATATTGCAGACTGAGAGCAACATATCCAGATTTTGGGATACACATTCCAGCTGCAGCAACATTTTAAACACATTTCGCAGTTTGGTTCTACTTGTCACATTCATTTCATTCTGTACTGACTGCAGTATACTTTATTCAGGGGTTATTACTACTTTATTGGTGGATTCATAACTCTTTCTCACACTCTCTCACTTGTTTTAATTTTACAGTTCAGGATGGTACTTATTTCTAGGCTTTATTGACATGTTTTACCTGTAGTTATTACAATCCTTTCCAACAGTCTCACTTCTGTCATGTTTCAGTATTTCAACAGGGATATATTTCACACATGTGATTTGCTCATCTTCTGCAGCTGTACTTTTCAGCCTGCTGCAGGTTGTGTACTATTATATTACAGGTGGGGCATCTTTATTTCAGACTTTATTTCAGACATTTTCATTTTTCTGTTTGGATTTCAGACTGCAACACACTTTTGTAATCAAGCAATAGTTGCAAACACTCTTACACTGTTACTTGCACATTTTATTACTTAGTGACTACACTGCACTCTTTTGCTAACTGTCATACTTTTATATTTCTTTACAGTTACTGGGAGAGGATTACTGACCTGCCTGGTGGCGCAACCGCACCAGCCTATTGCCATAGGCTCTGCGGTTCGCAGAACGGACACCTGCAGCTGTAATATAAATAAAGTAATATTGGAATACACATCTCCATAATATCAGCTAGGTTAATTTCTTACATAAATAATTAGATGTAACTTACTCAGTAGTGGGGCACTGGGCATTTGCCGGGCCTCCTGGATCCAATGGTTCAGTTGGTCCTGCTTCCATCTCTTCAGGTCTGCATGGTGGTGACGGACTTGCTCACCAGTCCTTGGTATCCCTGTGGCACTGGTAAGATCATGAGCCAACCGGTCCCATGCCTCAGCCCTATATGCTCCCCACAGGACCTGGCCCTGCATGAGTTGGGCCTCATGATTGTGGACAAGGAGCCAAACCATATATTTGGACTCCTCAATGCCCCACCTCTGTGCTCGAAAGCAACTACCCTCACCTATAACTGACATTCTGGCTGCAAGTTGGTTCTACAATCGGTTATGCTGTGTATTCCCACCTATGGGGCTTATATATGCAGTTTTTCCCGCACTTATCTGTGATTGGCCATTTTGGAATTGTATCAGCTTACAAAACCTGCTTTGTCATGCTCCTCTTTCTATTCATTCCTATATATTTGCTATTACTGCATTTCTAAGTGCAGCTGTCATGGCTTAGTGGTTCAGTACCTTGACTATGGTGCATGGTGTCCTGGGTTCGAACCTGGCCACTGCTTTTTATATTTTATGACTGTCTACGCAGGCTAGGAGGTGTGTCTGTGTAAAGGCAGTTTTGTTACAGCTTGCTCACCGTTGCCCGTCGGTTAGCTTGTTGGCGTGGTGCGCAGCTCCGCGCAAATGGGTTACGCTGGTTTACGCTTCATTTGGCTGTCAGTACGCATATTACTCTCAGCTCAGCTAGGGGCACACAGTTTCAGTGTGTTAAAACACGGCACCCCTACGGGCACTTATTTTGCACCTGTTGAACCATTGCTCACATACGGGCACTCCTTTTGCACCTGTTAAACCACTGCTCACCTACGGGCAGATGCACTCAACTTGTTAAACAATAGCTCAGCTATGGGCAAATCTGGCATTTGTTATTATTTTGTTATCTCACATTTCTTCACAATAACTGGCCTATTTCATTACATTTTACATAAAATATAATTTTATATCTGTACATATGTGTCAGGGACTTGTTTCGTGCTTATTTCACTAAAATAAATATTGATGTTGTGGGGGCTCGAACCATGACTGCCTGCTCTTCAGCCGACGTCTCTACCGCTACGCTATTGCTTTTTGGCTTACTTTGCATAGTTAGTTCTTATATGCTTTTCCACTTACTGCTAACTGTGGCTGAGCTACGGGCACGCCTGCGCAAACAAGCGCACTCATGGGCAAACATCTTTACAGTTTAAAAAAAATATAAAACATGTTCATTTATATGATTTTATGTTCATAGTCTGTGGGGGCATGTGTTGTGTTGTGTTTATTCACATTTCCATGTACTCTGTCATGGGAGTTTACTTTGGGTACTTTTACTCTTCTGGGGGTGTGTCCACTTGCAGGGCTCGGCCTACGGACATGCCCCCTACTGTCTTCCATGGACCGTGTTAGCCTTAGGTGTGATTCAGCATGCCCTCATGCATATGCATGACATGCTGACATCACACCGTTTAACTGCAGCCTCCGTGTAGGCCTTGTATCTCTTACGCGGAGGATTTGTGAATCCTGCCCTATGTGTTTTTATAAGAAAAGAAATACTAACCTCAATGTCCTGGTGTATAATTTTGGACTAGATGCCACTCTTGACCTGTGCAGCTGTATACCATGGATGAGCCTGCTGCATGGGGTCCCTTAGTACTGCTGCAGGCAGGCCATCATTAGTCATGGTAGGACCTGTACTGGGAGCTGCAGTGACATCATGGGTCACATCACCACCAGACTGGTGCATGGTCACATTGTGCAGAATAAAACAAGTGGTGAACATCCTGCGTGCAGTAGCTGGGTCATACTGAAGGGAACCCCTGACTCATTCAAGCAGCTAAAATGGGCTTTTAACAGGCCATAAATTCTCTCAATGAGAACACGTGTGTGAGAGGGCTATATTAAAATTTTCTTCCACAGCTCCTGTAGAATTCCTTACAGGAGTTATAAGCTATGGCTCCACCTGAAAAAAACAGAAGAAGAAGAAAAATACAGACAAAGGAGGGGAGACACAACAAGGGAAGGGTGGTTTAGTACTAAGCAATGTGTTTTCCAAATAATAATTAATTAGATAAGTATAATTAAACTTTCCACTTATTAACAAGGTGACCATGGGGCATCTTACCATGCAGAAAGAGGCAGTAGAGTGAGTTAGACTGCCAAATATGGGAATCATGGCTACTGTCTTAATGCTGGGCTAACACATTGATGATGCACTGCCATGCATCACACACTACCTGGCATTTGATGGAATGGTAGCACTTCCTATTGCAGTACTGCTTCCCAGTGGATCTGCTGGGGCCAGAGGGGCAACATGGATGCAATCTTTCTCAACAAGTACCTCAGGGAAAAGTGCCATCCCACAAAAGGCAAGCGTAGTTTGAGCTCAATCCTGAGGTGACACTGGGAAATTGATGTACTGATCCATACATGTCAAGATTATACTGTGGAACTGCTAAAGTGTCCTTAAGGCAGAAACCTGAAAAATACCCAACATGTCCACAGTTTGTCCCAGGAAGGTCCCCCATGGAAAGTAAAGTGAGAGCAATACATACCATAGTATCCACAGGTATAGGAAGGCCAAGCATGCCCACAGCTCCCATCTGTGTCCATTCATACTCCCTAAAGCCCTTACAATATCCATGTTTACTCTAAATCTATCATGGACTTCCTGATTATCAAAACTTTAATGAGTAATTCTCTGTCTGTATCTTCACCTTCTTGCCGGTGAGCACCATGGGGCACAAATGGTTTTAGTCTGGCCAAGACAAGTAGCTCACACTGAGAATTAGTTAAGTTAGCAGCAAGACGTAGCATCTTCACCAAATGTAAAGTAGATAGAAAAGGCAAGATTCCATATTACAAATGGTGTGGAAATGTATCAAAATATCACTATGAATTACAAGCAGGCAGGAAGAAGGCTTATTAGCATAAAAACTTTTACATCATTTCTCATTACCATCTCATTATTCCTTCATTTTAATATGTTTATTTGAGGCTATTGCTCATATGCATAAATGGCCTCTATTAACTGAGGCAGAGCTATGCAAACAGCACCGACTGCCTTGATGTATTTGCATAATGACTATGAGTACTGTCCATTGTCTCAGCAGTGATGACAAATATTTGTAAGTGTAGTCTTCAGTTTTAAAATGTTTTACACTAAACTAGGACATATCATATAAAAGGTTTACAGTTTTACTACATTGAATTTCACAGTTTAAGAGGTAAACATTTTTATTTTATTTATTTATTTATCTGATGTGAGTCACTTGATATTAACTGTTGACACTTCTGTACTACAGTAGCTAATTTTCTGCAGTTCATTTGTGATAAAGTGCATAATTGTCTTGACTGCATAATATTAATGTTTCTTCTAAAATTCTTATTTATGTATGTATGTATGCATTTATTATCATTTGCTAACTACACAGGTGGCCTGTTCCAAGGACAGTTTTCAGTTATTACCAAGACCACGTGACAAAGGCTATTGCCTGTGGTAGGAGAGCAGCAACAGAGAAAAGCAAAGTGTACACTTAATTAAATACACAATACAGTAGTACAAATTACACTTGTCATAGTATACACTCAGTTTGTTTTTAACATATTTGTGGATTAGAAAATAAAATATTCTGTGAAGTATAAACATACATAGGAAGACTTTGGATTACATTCTTTATGATAACTTTTGTAGTATCGTACTATGTAAAGAGGAATGAAAAAGTTTAAAAATATAAAGTAATAAATGCTGCTCAAAACTGCTTTAACCACTCTGTGTTCAACAGTCCTTGTTCTGCCTAGCAACAAAATAAACAAACCTTACAAGTCTTGAACCCAGGATCTAGTACACTATAGTCAGAGCAGTTAACCACTAAACCATCACAGCTATGATGAAATTTGTTGTTTTTTCCAATATATCTGTCAGTACACATACTGAATAGTAGTGAACAACTGCTTTGACTTCTATAGTTGTGTAGTTCCTATTAGTGGACATATTGCTGAATCAGTATGTTGTTATATCTATATAAATACATATCAGATAAATATGGTGGGATATGTCTGAGAAGGTAAATACAACACTTGTGTACACATGACAAGGATATGGATATATATATATATATATATATATATATATATATATATATATATATATATATATATATATATATATGTGTGTGTGTGTGTGTGTGTGTGTGTGTATATATATATATGTGTGTGTGTGTGTGTGTGTGTGTGTGTGTGTCTGTACATATATATATATATATAGATACATATATATATATATATATATATATATATATATATATATATATGTATAACATATGTCCATAACATATAGTGGAGTCATACCTCAGCACCAATAATCACAACCTCTTAGTGCAAGGGGATGTCATGTAAGTATTGCAGGTATAAATGTAGACTGTTGCTACTGCAACAGGGGTTGTTTTAACAGAAATGTTGTGTGTGAAGTCACATCTGATACTGACATGTATGCCATCAGTTACTGACATCATGAAATCATCATAGTGCAGTACCACAAAAATCACAGTAATGATCCTGTATAATAGAGCAGAAATATGACCAATAAATGTGGACAGTCTGACGCACTCTGGTCAGTCCAAAGGTATACACAGAACTCCTTAGTGCAAGACATGTGGACAAAGCCTGACAAAGTGGATGTTTACAGACATGTAAATGGGGGATATCATGAGAATACTTGAATAATTAAGCTCACACAGTTTATGCACTCACACACTCCTGTCTGTCCTGACACATAATAACTGGAGGAGCAGAGATCACAAGCCCACATACTACCCACTAGTTAGTGACATACATCTGTACAGCATCCCACTGCCTTGTCAGAAATACACAACAGTCATGGTGGCCCGGCAGCAGTACATCTGACAAATATGTGTACATATCATCACACTGGGTAAATACACTGAGCTGCTAGACATGTCGCAAAGCACTGTGCAAACTACAGGCACACTGTCACAACACTAGCCTACATTTCTTATGGGGGAATACACATGTACCTGCAAATATAGCAGGCTCTACAGGCAGGTAACAGCACGGAGTAACTGAGACCTGTGTGAAAGCGCATACACACAACCAATCTGGACACAGCCACAGTCACATATGGTAAGCGTACTTAATATTACAGTATATGGACTGTGTGATCAACACCATCCTCATATGTGCCACTCACACACTAACCCTACATATACTGGGCCAATACACAGTGTATTCTGATGCCTGACTGTGTTATGGGACATGTGTCGGTCTGTCCCTACAAACATGTACGCCGATAGGATACTATACACTGGAGCAGCATGCAACATCAGATAGAACAGGACCAAGAACAATGACATCTACCACAGGCCAGGGTACATATTCGTAATACACACTCTGTCAGCAATCGCCATAAGTACACATACCTCACTACTGTACACTACAACAGGATGTCCAGGTTTTGCCCTCAAATATAAGGCCTACTATACATAACATGTCTAGCAGTTTGATATTTCACTGGCTTGTTATCAGGTATGATGTCAGTAAATAATGATGTACTAAACATATGCACCTCTTACTGCATGACATATGTACAAAGGTTGACAGAGTTGTGGCTGGAGGCACAAACACAGGACCAATATTGACATGTTGCTGTGATAAACTCATACATTTACTGGTGCAACAGGGTTTGTTGTGACCTATATCTTCTGAGGGGATATGAAATCAGTAACTCACATGGCTGTCACTATGTACTGACCGCAGTCCTCAGAGTATGCTACTGCATTTCTAAAGATAGGAAATGTGTGAGTAACACAACACACGTAAGACTCCAAACACTGGCCAGTCTGCAGATAGCCCTACAAGTGAGAGTTTCATTTAACCACATAACACTGTCATGACATATATTAAATCATGTAGGACAGCCATATCCACACAAATCCTGTTAAACCAACATTACTTCAAATGTAGAAGAACAATACTTACATTCTGTCCTAATGTCTGGAACATCCCCATCCTGTTTGTAAGCCTGTCTCCACAATGTATGTTGTAAGAGATATAGCCAACTACCCTCTGTGATGCTGTTTGCCAAACTCCCACATGAATTCCTGCTCACAGTGAAAGAAAAGGGCCAACACCCACATGAAGTGCTTAGTTATAGGAGTGTGTTTCCATGCACTTGACTATAGGAATGATACCACAGCTGTTCCACATGCATTCAGCTAGTGGGGGACTGCAATTTGTGCACAGGCCATCAGCTGATCATGAGCATCACTTACCAAACTCAAGCTGATGCCTAAGCAAAGCAGGTGTACTTTTCAACCTCCACCAGAGAGGGAGTGAGAGAGACAGAGACAAAGTAAGAAAGGAAGGGAGTAGGAGAGTAAGAGCCAAACATGTTTGTGTATGATCCATGGGTGGAGAGTGGTATCTGAGCATTATGACGGTTGCCTATATTGTGTATTAATCCATACTGTCACATGGTAATTGCACATGGCTATACACATTTATGGCTGAGTATTGTCGACAACAATCTCTACAATGTTTGGAAAATGTTGGCCTTGTAATGTTGACAATGGGGCATGTAGCTCCTTAATATAATGATGTGGCAAAACCCACATTGTAATGGACCCTGTCAGTACACAATCACCCCAACACCCACACACAAACACACACTTACCAGAACTGAGTTTCAAACCCCTACCTGACTATGTATTGCTATTACATTGTTATGCAGTTATTGCAAGCGCCATGGAGCTTACATGTTGGAGAGCTGTCCAGAGGTATCTTTGAAGGTGAGTGACATCAGCAACAGTGATAAAGGAGGGATAAGGGAAGTGTAGTACATGTGACTGTCCACAAAAGCAGGTGTCATGGAAGACACACTCTCTCAGGGAATCACACACATTATCACAGTTGGCAGGCTCTGAATTAGAACTCCTACCTAACTAGTTTGCTACACTATAGTATTACGCAGTTATGACATGCACCACAGAGCTTATCAGGCTGATATATGGCCAAAGGGTTATTTCAAGGTGACTGACATCAGCAGGCATGCTACAGTAGGGCAATGGGAGGTGTAGAGAGTGTGAATGGCTTCAAAATCATTAATCTCCACACACACACACACACACACACACACACACACACACACACACACACACACACACACACACACACACACACACACACACACACTTGCCAGTACTGACATGCATGGGGTCATTGCTTCACAGGTGTGTAGTAGTTGACTGTGCCAGAAGGCTGTACAAGGCTAGGCAAAGGGAATACCTTGCCATCAGGCCACATGGCAATGGTCTCCAGTGTGGCTCAGGGATGTAGTCCCTGGATTGGCCCACACAGGTGGGTATTGTATTCACCATCCACTCATCTGCGTTACTATTGTAGGTGGCCAGCACAGTGCAATGCTTGCCATGTATATGATTTATATTCCATAACATGGACAGTGTCTGGGTTGTGCACATGTCCCACATGCATGTTCTGTGACATGTGGAAGTGTACTTGGGATCTCTGGGGCATGTTGTGTGGACAGATTGTTATCATCTGATGTGGCATTGTTGACCTCATGTGTTGAGACCTGGCTATGGAACTGAGGTCATGCCTGCACCTACATTGATAGCATGATACAGGTATGCAGTGGAGTTAGTGGCATCTGTCCATACAGGGCATGTGTATAAGGCATGATATTCTCTTTGTGGGTTACATTTGCAGACTCTACAGTTGTTGCAGGTGTCCAGTGGGGAACATAGCAAAGGACCACTGTAAACATTTGCCTATTATAGGGCTGGAAAAGGGTACCATGACCTTCTACTTGCTGGATAACACACACTCAGTCAGGAGATGTTACACATTACAGTGGCAGTGTTGTGATCAACAGGCATGTAGTCCACTGCAATCACACCATGGTTACTATCTGTGGGCAATATGCAGGGAACTACCAATATAGTGGTTGTTGCCTAATCAAGTATGTTTGTGTATGAGACATGGGTGGAGAGGGTTGCCTATATTGTTCACCGATCCATGATGTCACATGTAGGACTATGGATTGTCTACACCAGCCTCTCTGCTGTTTGACATCTGTTTTCCTTGTAAGGTGGACATTGTGACATATAGTACGTCCTCAATATAATAATTTAGCAAAACCCACACCCCAAACTGTGCATCTTGTCATTACACAATTACAGCAACCTCCACAGGATACTGATGACAAACACACACACGCACACATACTTGCCAGTACTGAGATTAAAACCCCTACCTAGCTATGTGTTACTGCTACAGAGTGCTACATTTATTGCACATGCCATGGAGCTTATTGGATGGATGTTCTCCCAAGGTACTTCTAAGGTGAGGAACATCACCAGCCCTTGTAAATACTGGCATTGGGTGATGTAGTGGGTGAGAGATCCCAAACTTCTATCTAACAACCTTTACAGACCATTATGGCTCCACATTTACCACATTTACCACATGTACCACTGACCTGACATGGTATAGGTTTTGCAACAGATACTTGTGAGGTAAATTAGGTAAATTACCTAGAGGAAAACAGTTTTGGTACTTACATTCCTCACTTCCTTAGAGAAAAATAGCTCTTGTACTCACTTTCCTCACTTATCTAGAGGAAAATAGTTTTTTATTCAGGCATGTCCAAGGGTCAGCTCCCAGTGTTCTCTCCTGTCTATCTGATGAATCTGGGCATCTTGGAGCAATGTAGAAATTGCCTCATGTACACAGACAACCCTCTCCTCCTACCACCTAACACTACAACCTGTGAGAGATGCACTTATCTAGCCAAACTGGAGGTAAAGCTCTATCCAATCAAGACTGAACTTGACAGTCAAGAGGAGAAGGTAAACACTTGCACCACACCACACTCATCACATAGCCTCAATAAATTTACACCACCAAAATCCACACATAGTAACACAAAAACATTCACGGAGGCTCTCAATAATAATCTGTCTAAGCAACAGAGACCTCCAAAATGGAAAAGCAAGCAACTTACATCCCCCAACACATCCCAAATGAGACAGCCCGCAGACTTAGTGTGCCACTCAACCACAGCCAATAAGGCAAAACAATGTACCCAACACACTAGTCATAGGTGACTCTATAGTCAGGCACACTGATGTCCCACTCATCAGACTAAACAAGGAGAAGGTTACTGTCAGCTGCCTGTTGGGTGCCAGGATCTGCCACATAACCCATGCACTCAGGTTACTCCACATCAAGTACAAATATGACTCTGTTATTGTCCATGTTGGTGTGAACAACCTGAGATGTACCTCCCTGGATTACATGAAAAGAGACATGGAAGAGCTCTCCGATCATGTAGCCCAGGCAGGTATGACCCTAGCCATGAGTAGCATTCTGCCATCATCCAGAATGATGCTGCAGTACAAGGACAAAATGATTGACTTCAACAATTGGCTAAGCTTCTGGTGCCATTCTAAAGGGATCCAGTATCTGTCTGCCTGGGATGACATGGTCGACAGACCACGATGCTTTGCCAGAAATGGCCTGCACCCCTGGGATTCCGGATACTGGCTAAGGTTCTTGCCGCCCCTATAGTGCCTTTTTTAGGCAAGGTTCAAATGACAAATTCACCACCTTAACAGGAACAGGCAAGCAAAAACTGAGGGTGATGCTACTCAATGCTAGAAGTCTAAATCTCAAAATGCACTCACTCGAGGCACTCCTTAAACTGGGGAACATTGATATCTGTGCAGTGACTGAGACCTGGTTCAAAACTCCAGAGACCACCCCTGCACTACCAGGCTATAACTCATACCACAGTTTTTGGTCATGTAACCTGGACCGGAACACCAAAGGTGGAGGTGTGTCCATATTCATATTCATTAAGGATATCCACACCTCCAGGCTAGTTGCTCAGCATAATGCAGCTGAGGTTATCCAAGTGCAACTAACTCTGGGCAAAACTGAAATCCAAATTGTAGCTTGCTATAGATCACCCACCATGCCCCAGGATTCCCACTCCTCTTTTCTTGATGTACTGGAAAAAATTAGGGTTCAACCAAACACCCTAATAATGGTCGATTTCAACTACCCCACCATTAACTGGGAAAACTACTCATGTACCAACTCCTTCACTCGATGCTTTCTGGAATTCATAAACCCCAATGCCCTGGATCAACTTATCCACACCCCCACCAGGGGCAAAAATATCCTAGATCTAGTCATTACCAATATGAGTGACCGGTGTTCCACACCTGAAGTCAATGTCTCATTGGTCCGATCCGACCATAAGCTAATTACCCTAGATATCCACATCCTGCCCCCACCACCCCAATAAGGAAACCATGGTAAAAAATTTCTCCAAAGCCAACTTCATGCTTCTTAAGACAGAAGTGTCGAACTTCATGACACCCATGCAGATGGACAATTCGGTTACGACTACTGAATCCTACACAATTTCACTTTATAAGTACTTACATGAGTGCATAGATCATGCTATCCCAAACAGAACCAAGATGCTATCCTCCAAAAAAAGGAAGCCAATCTAATGGTCCCCTCAAATAAACAAACTGTACAACAGAAGGAAGAAACTGTTGCAAAAGAGAGTAAAATCCCATGAGTGGAGGAGCTCCCTGGTCAGCCTCAGTAAAACGCTGTGATCCCTGATAAAATCCTCCAAAGCTAGTTATGAAAACAAAATCACCACTGATTCTAAAGACAACCACAAAGCATTTTATAGCTATGTCAAGAATCTCAATGGCAACACTCAGATCTGCTCTGAGTTACAGCTCAATGGCACTAAATATACAGACCCAACTGATATTGCCAACATCCTGGTAGATAGGTTCAGTGCTAACTTTACCCCCCCCCTCTCACCCCCTAAAGAGCCCATCTCTATACCGGAAGAAAGCAACGTTCCTGTAATCATGGCTGCACAGGTAAAAACCGCATTCTCCAAAGCCAAGAACACAGCATCCATGGGACCTGACAACATCCCAGGCTGCATTCTACATGAACTACAGAACGAACTGGCACCCCACCTAAGTACCATGTTCAATCATAGCTTCACCTCAGGCTTTGTGCCTGCTGAATGGTGCACAGTGATGGTTATTCCACTCCACAAGGGGGGAGCCACCACTGACCCTGGGAACTACCGCCCCATTAGCCTGACGAGCCTGGTCTGCAAGGCCATGGAACATATCATCATGGAACTTATAAACAAAGACATTGGTAATCTCCAAACTCTGGACCCCACCCAGTTTGAGTTTGTAAAAGGCAGATCATGTCTCCTAAACCTGATAGACTTCTTTGAAGCAGTCACCAAAGCCGTTGACAAGGGTAAGGTGGTTCATACAGCCTATCTAGATCTTGCCAAGGCTTTTGACACCATCCCCCACTCTGGAATTACAGATAAACTCACTAAACTAGGTATAAATCCCTATGTCATAAGATGGGTTGCTAACTGGCTCACTGACAGAACCCACACTGTGAAAGTAGCAGACTCCAAATCCGATTTCAGACCAGTGACAAGTGGAGTACCACAGGGTTCAGTCCTGGGTCCTCTCCTGTTTGGTATCTACTTCTCTGAAGTACCGGCTAACACAGAAGGTCTTTGGCTAATGAAGTTCGCAGATGACTGCAAACTAGGAGCCATAATCGAAACTCCTAATGATGTAGACATCCTACAAAAGGGCCTCACTGAGACATCCGACTTCAGACCAGTGACAAGTGGAGTACCACAGGGTTCAGTCCTGGGTCCTCTCCTGTTTGGTATCTACTTCTCTGAAGTACCAGCTAACACAGAAGGTCTTTGGCTAACAAAGTTTGCAGATGACTGCAAACTAGGAGCCATAATCGAAACTCCTAATGATGTAGACATCCTACAAAAAGCCTCACTGAGACAGATGCCTGGTGTCAAAGCCATGGCCTCAAGATCAATACCAAAAAGTGCATTGTCATTCCCTTTGGTAAAAGCTCTGTACCCATGAACTACAACATAGGCGGTAGTATACTTAACACCGAAAGTGTGATAAGAGACCTTGGGACACAGGTGGACAGTAGTCTCTCCTTTGATAATCACATTTCCACAGTAGTCAGGAAATCCTTCTACATGGCACACCTCATCACAAAAGGTTTCTCATCCAGGAAAAAAGAGGTCATTGTTCCCCTCTACTCATCACTCATTAGACCCACTATAGAGTACAACACCCCTTTTGGTATGTACCTCACAAGACATCTACAACAACTGGAAAGGCCGCACAAATACCTCGCAAAGAGGATTACTGGCCTCAAACATATGCCCTACCCAGACCGTGTAAAAAAACTCCAGCTTTACTCAGCCATATAGTGCCTACTCACAGACAATCTCTGCCTAACATACAAAGCTATGTCAAATCCAGAGCTGTTGGACATGCTCCACTTAAAGAAATTCCAATCCCTCAGAGCTACGCGCTCTATGGACCTAAACGTTGTCACCACAATAAACAGAACATGCCGGATGGATAGATTCCTGTCCCATAGACTTCCCATACTCTGGAAAAAACTACCTATCTATATCAAACAAAGCTCCTCATTAGCACTCTTCAAGAAAAATCTTGATGATTGGACGGGAAATAGGAAATTCACCCTGGGGATCACCTCTGTGGCTCTGCTCGACAGTGGCACAGGAAAATAATTTTCTTGGGTGGCAAAAGCCAGGGTACCTTTTTGGATGGGCTTGTATAGGCCCCAGGGCTGATAGCCTAGTACCTACCTATGAACCTACCTATGAACCTATATCTGCAGGACTGCTAAAGTCAGGCTCTGAGATGTGTACTGGCTGTAAATGGGGACAGAATCTTTGAGGTACACATAAACACTTGCTGCAGATGAGATTCAAACCCATATCTGTGTAGTTACTGCCACTACTACTACATTGTTCCACATGTATGACATGTACCACAAAGCTTATAGGGCTATCCTTTCTCCAAAGGTATATTTCAAGGTAGATGACATCAGCAGGCTTGCTAAAGTAGGGCAATGGGAGGTGTAGTGACTGTGAATGGCCTCAAAAGCATTATTCTGTATATATATATACACACACACACACACACACACACACACACACACACACACACACACACACACACACACACACACAGACAAAGTTTCACAGTTGCCATATCTGGGATTAGAGCTCCTACCTAACTAGTATGTTACACTATAGCATTACACAGTTATTGCATGCACCACAGAGCTTATAGGGCTAGCTTTTATCCAAAGGTGTATTTCAAGGGTAATGACATCAGCAGCCTTGGTAAAGTAGGGCAATGAGAGGTGTAGTGTCTATGAATGGCCTCAAAATCATTGATCCCTACACACACACACACACACACACACACACACACACACACACACACACACACACACACACACACACACACACTCACACAGAGTTTCACAGTTGCCATGTCTGGGATTAGAACTCCTACCTAACTAGTACATACCACTATACATTATGCAGTTATTGCATTCACCATGGAGCTTACATGGTTGAAGCTTGTCCAAGGAGGTATTTCAAGGTGACTGACAGCAGGCTTGCTAAAGTAGGGCAATGGGGAGTGCAGTGTGTGTGTGAATGGGCCCTAAACCATTCCTCTGGAAACAAACACAACACTCAGTCACACACAGCTTTACATTTGACAGGACTGTGTATACGACTGCTAGATGAATAATGACTTGTACTGTCATGTTACACAGTTATCACAAACACCACAGACACTATATTGCTGAGGGCTACCAGAAGCAAATGTCTACAGTGATAGACATTAGCACATTATGTGATATTGGCCATTTGGATGTGTGGTGGGTGGGACAGGCCTCATGATGGGAAGTTCTTTGTCACTGTCTGTCTCTTTCTCTCCCACATCTCTGTTTGTGTATGTTTGACCTATTATAGTGTGTTGTCCTTGGATATATGTGTGTATTCCTATCCGATGTGTGTGCAAAGCATGACTGGTGTGCAATGAGGTGTGTGTGTGCACAGAAATTTATGACTAACAGATATGTATAGTCCACTGTTGTTATCAGACATGGGCTTCATTTCTGTAAGTGTGGGAGCATGCCCAGTATGACCTTCTGTATTGAATGTGTGAATCCATTCCAGGTAGGTTGTACTCCAGTGCAGGCATTTGTGTTCTACACCTAGAGCTAGCAACCTGTTTCTGCAGGATATCTGTAGATAGGTTGACAATATGGAGTCACAATGGGCAAAGGATAGTGGAATACTGTAACTAATTGTGTCTGTGCTGCTTGTGATACTTGGTTTTGGTGTTAGCAGAGATATTTAGACATATGTACTGTTTTACACTGTGATGTATTATGTCATCAATTACTGACAGATATACTTGTTTGCTCACAGTAATTTCCTGGGGAATACAAGATGAATGAAGCTGTGTCCAGTATTGTTGTCTGCAAGCTACATATTCTTGCACACTCATGCCACTCTGGAGGGGGAGCTGCAGACACTTGTTGATGGGTCTGTGTAAATGGTCCAGCACCTTGGCACTGTGGTGACTGAGAATCCCATGTTTGTAAATCTATTGACATGAAAGAATGGCCATATCCTACTGTGGCCATACCTCTCAGCAGTACAGATTCACACAGGTTACCCCGAGGCAGGGCTCATATATCTGGACATTTCCCCATTCACATGGTGGTTTATGAGCAGGTTTGTAGCCACTCATTCCTGGGTTTGCAGGCAGGGATAGTATGGGCACACATCAGAGTTTCAGACTTCACACACTCCATGGCGTCCATGCTTCTACCCCCCTCTGTTATTCTATCCTCTTCCTAACATTATGCAAGTGATATCTGATAAGTATCCCTATAGTTATCACTTCATCCCAGCAGTATGTAGGGGTTGGTCCACAGTTCATGCAGTAGGACATGGTGGACATGCTACTGGGATTTGTCAAAATGGCCTTGCATTTGTGTTCTGTGGACTGTGTTATGTCGTTATTTGGGACTCCATGAGATAACATATATTGGCAGTATGGGTGAGACACTGGCCTTTGACAGAAGACTGTAGGGCATTTGGTAGTGATGCAGGCCATCTGTAGCAGGCCAGTGCATTATATCACTCCTACAGTCCCAGGCTGCAAGCCACTGGATTCCCCTGGGGTGACAAGGTAGGTGTGCAAGGTGTTAATGGCAATAGTTTCTGTCCTTATTAATCCATTGGTGTGGATGCTGGTAGGGTGCTGCTTACAGCTAGGGACACACCTGCATGGGACACCTCTTCAGCATGCTGTATTCTGTGGGTATTCCCATACAGAAGTAGGGGTCTCATTGTACTTATTCCCAACAGCAGGGATATGACCTGTGATGAACCTGTGACTGATGGTAGGGTGAGATGAGTGCATGTGTGCTATGGACGTTTCTTGCAGCTGACTCACAGATATAAGTGGGGCATTCCCCTTATGCTGACTTGTGCAGGGGCATCAGCGGTTTCTCAGTACTTCATAACTGTGCCTTTTGTGATCTGCTAGTGTTTTACTACACAGCCATCCAATGTGCTGCTAACGTGTATGTACAATTCCAAAGGTGTGTCCATTTGACAGTAACATTTTATGCACTCTCTGTTTAGGGTACTTCCACCTGTGTACTGTGTGTATGTCTGGGCCCACATTTATGCCATGTCCATCTTTCAGATGGTGACAGATATTACATCTGAACAATTAGTATGGATTACTGCTGGATTGGGTCTTGCTGGGATGCACTGTGTTTGACACTGCAGTTGTCAGAACTTGGCCCTGTCATCAACAGTACTGGCCACAGGCCACCAGGACACAAGCCTCCGCGCCTACATGCTGACCACTTCCACACAATATACAACACACAACAATCTAACACACAGAGCCCTGCATATTGTACATGTGCAACAATCTATCCTGCTAATTTGGCAAGCTCAAGTAATCTGTGCTCCACTGTTATTATACCCACATGTACATGTTACTATATTTCTGCGTAGGATTGTGGGGACACACACACACACACACACACACACACCTCACAACTGTAAACATTTGCTATGACTGTACTGGTATTTCAGGTACTCTGCTGGCTTCCATTTCATTCTGTATTCTGACCTATCTTGCTGACTAGAGGCATAACATCCAACTGCCTGACCTGTTGTAGTCTGTCTGTATAGGTCTGGAGGGGGGCAGTTCTCCATTGCCATCAATCAGAGACCTTAGCACAGCCTTTTTTTGTGGTCATTTACACCTGTCCTGCTGGCTGAGACTGTTGTTGGGTATGTGAGCCTCACTGACATGCATGTGTGTGTCCTATGGACACACAGTTGGCTCACTACATGTCCTGCAGTGGGATTTGTCACCTTGTCTAGTACTGCCTACTGTGTTGACACCAGTATTTGTTATGGATTTCATGCTGCCCATATAGGCTTCTACTATCTGTTGCCATCCCATTCAGCCACCCAATTCCCTTGCATGCTCACATCCATACCATAGATACAAGTAGCAGAACATACTACACCATTTAGCAATTGATAGGGAGGGTAACTTACCTTGTGGTTGTGCCAGTACTGAGGATGGTGCTGGAGGGCTGACTATGTAGGATACACATAGTACACTCCCTATACATGGTTAAGCACAGGTAGTGTCATGTTTGGCATCCTTTTTACAGTATATGCGAGTCAGAGAGAGGTGTCATTCCCTGGGTTCCTACCATGTCAGTGTATGTGCTATGCGTTGCCTCTTTGCCAAAGCTTGGGCATGCTGGGCACACCTCCTTCTGCCTACAAGGGCAGGCTCAGGTTGTTCCTCCTCCGAGTCAGTCTGTGCCTGTGCTGGCCTTGGCAATGGTGGGGGGCTGTCTAGACCTACCCCATGCTGTTCCTACTGCAGCTGTTTCCACAGGATCATATTGTGTAGCATGGCACATACAATGAAAATTTGGGTACATGTAGCTGGAGAGTACTGCAAGGCTCCACTGGATATGTCTAGGCACCAAAATCGTGACTTGAGCATTCCAAACATATGCTCTATTATGATTCTGGTTTGTGCATGTACCTCATTATGGAGTTCTTGTTCGTGTGTGTGTGCATCTCTGATGGGTGTTTTCAGCCACGGCTTCAGTGCATAATCAGCATCCCCCACTAGGTGGCCATATGGGATGTCCCCACTGGCATATCTCTGGTACAGCTGCATCATATGCCAGATGTGGTGGTCATGATAGCTTCCAGGGCTGCCAGCACACACATTCATTATAATGCCCTGGGTATCACACATGATCTGGCAGTTGATGGAGGGGAAGCCCTTGTGGTTTATGTAGACCCTACCTTGCTTGCCGGGTGGTACTTTGATGTGCATGTGCATGCAGTCCATAGCATCCACTACCTCAGGGTATTCTGCTATTTGCTGGCAGAAATGCATATTGCTGGTCAACGCCTCACGGGTGTTGCGAAAATATATGTGCTCACCGGCATGTGCTGACATGGCATCCAGGAACTGGTGGGGAACCCTGAATGCTGATTACTGTGAGATCCCCATGATATCCCCAGTTGACCTTTGGAAAGTACCAGTGGCTAGTATTCTTAAGCCTACACATACCTTGATATCTACTGGGATGGGTTCCCCTCTGTTGGTTCTGTGTGTGAGGCGTGGCCGGCACAGCTCAACAATTTGCTGTATGAGGTCCCTGTCCACCTTATAGTGCTCCACTATCTCCAGCTCATGTAGCCCCTGGTAGGTTACCCTGGGTTTGTACACTCTTCTCCTTCTCCTCACTGTGGGTTGGTCGACAGCATTCTCATCCTCATTACCCTCAGCCTCTTCCACTTATTGATTTATGAGGGTGAAAGCAGCCCCTATCATTTTGTTGCTTTTGTTAGGTAAAATTTCACCGTTTATGTACACCGGTGGTGTAGAGTTTGTGGGAAAAACCAGAGTGAAAGGTGGTTGCAGAGTTTATAGTAGTTTGCTGGGCTGGGCTGATGCCTGTGTAATTGGCTGATTCTGATACATTTCACCTGCCAGCTATGCTAGTTCTCCTTGATTACCTTCCTACTGCTGTTTTCCCTTTCCATTGCCTTCCTGTTTAAGCCTCGAGGCACACCACATAAACCCAGTGCTCAGATGTGAACGGAGCTGCTATTTCCTGGTTTATTTTTTATTTTTTGTTTAAAACCCGGGAATTGGCTTAAGTATTTGTGCCATTCAAAGGGGATCCAGTATCTGTCTGCCTGGTATGACATGCTCGACAAGCCAAGCTGCTTCACAAGGGATGGCTTGCACCTGTCACCTCTGGGCTTTCGGATACTGGCAAAGGCTCTTGCCACCCCCATAGTGCCGTTTTTAGGTAAGGCTCAAAAGACAAACCCACCTCTATAGAAAACACAAAGAACAAGAAATTAAGGGAAATGCTGCTAAACGCCAGAAGTCTAAACTTCAAAATGCACGCACTCGAAGCTCTCCTCAGTATGGAGAACATCGATATCTGCGCAGTGACAGAAACCTGGTTCAAGGCTCCAGAGAGCACCCCAGCACTACCAGGTTATACCTCATATCATGCTTTTCGGGTCCAAAACTCGGACCGAACCACAAAAGGATGGGGAGTATCCATATTTATCAAGGATACCCACACCTCCAGGTTAGTGGCATTGCACAAAGCATCAGAAACCATCCATGTGCAACTAACAGTGGGCAAAACTGCCTTTCAGTTTATAACATGCTACAGACCACCATCTCAAAATCAGGAATCCCACTCGGCTTTCCTGAAAACATTGGAGAACATGAAGATCTCTCCAAACACCATTATATTGGGTAACTTCAACTACCCAAACATAGACTGGGAGCAACACCCTAGCCCAAAGGTTCCTGGAATTCATACACTCAAATGCCATGGAACAACTAGTCACAACTCCCACAAGAGGGGAAAACATGCTTGACCTGATCATCACCAACATGGGAACCCTATGTTCCACACCAGAAGTATACCCCTCATTGGTAAGATCAGACCATAAATTAATTTCACTGGATATCCAAAACCCGACCCCACCCCCAGCCCAGAAAACCACAGTGAAAAACTTCTCAAAAGTGAACTTCACACTTCTCAAAACTGAGGTTGAATCCTTCAAGGCCCCCGGGCCAGTGGAAACTATGGCCCAAATCACAGAATCCTATATAAACACATTCTATGGACACCTCCAGGAATGCATGGATCATACTATCCCAAACAAAACCAAGACTCAATCGTCCAAAGGCAGGCATCCAGTCTGGTGGACCCCAGCCATAAATAAGTTGTACAACAGAAGGAGGAAGCTACTACATGATAGAGCAAAATCCCAAAAAGGGAAGGCATCTCTGATCAGTACTAGCAAAAAATTATGATCCCTCATAAAATCCTCCAAGGTCAGCTTCGAGAGAAAAATTGCACAGGACACTAAAGACAATCACAAGGCTTTCTTTAGCTATGTTAAGAACCTGGGATGCAACTCCCAGATATGCTCAGAGTTGATTCTAAATGACAAAAATACACTGAACCCACAGACATTGCCAACATCCTGGCAGACAGGTTCAATGCAAACTTCTTCCCCCCTTCCCCCCCAAAAGAGCAAATATCTACCCGGCAGAGTGCAGCCTCCCTAACATCTCAGATGCTCAGGTGAAAGCCGCCCACTCCAAAGCAAAAAACACTGCTTCAATGGGACCAGACGGTGTCCCGGGTTGCGTCCTACATGAACTCCAAGAAGAACTAAACCCTCACGTAAAACTGCTGTACAATCTCAGCTTCACTACAGGATATGTACCCAAAGAATGGAGTACAGCAACAGTGGTCCCACTCCACAAAGGTGGTGCATCAACGGAACCTGGTAACTATTGCCCCATAAGCCTAACTAGCCTTATCTGCAAGGCCATGGAGAGGATCATCATGGAACTCATAAACAAAGACATTGGGGACCTACAGACACTAGATCCTACCCAATTCGGCTTTATCAAGGGCAGATCCTGCCTCTTGAACCTGATCGACTTTTTCAAAACAGTCACCAAGGCCATAGATGAAGGGAAGGTAGTCCAGACAGCCTCTCTGGACCTCGCAAAGGCATTTGACACAATACCCCACTCGGGCATCATAGATAAGCTATCCAGCTTAAATATAAACCCCTATGTCACAAGATGGGTTGCTAACTGGCTCAAAGACAGAACCCACAGAGTCAGAATTGCCGGAGCCATGTCAGACTCAAAACCGGTTAGAAAGTGGTGTCCCACAAGGCTCTGTCCTGGGACCTCTCTTGTTCGGCATATACTTCTCCGAGGTACAGACCAACATTGGAGGACTATGGCTGACCAAGTTCGCAGATGACTGCAAACTGGGCACCATAATTGACTCTCCAGCTAACACGAACATCCTCCAAAAAGGTCTCACAGAGATGGATAACTGGTGCCAGAGCCATGGCCTAAAGCTAAATGCCAAAAAGTGTATAGTCATACCCTTTGGCAAAAACAAAGTGTCCACAAATTACCACATAGGTGGTAACCCATTAAGTACGGGAGAAGTAATTAGGGACCTGGGGACCCAAGTTTATAGCAATCTCTCCTTTGACAACCACATTGCCAAAGTGGTTAGAAAGACCTTCTACATAGCCCACCTTATCACGAAAGGATTCACATCTAGGTCAAGTGAGGCAATAGTGCTCCTTTATTCATCCCTCATCAGACCCATCATAGAATACAATGCCCCTTTTGGGATGTACCTTACCCGACACCTACAGCAACTAGAAAGACCCCAAAAGTACCTCACAAAGAGGATCAAGGGACTCAAACAGATCCCATATGCTGCCCGGTTAAAAAAACTCCAGCTCTACTCAGTTTCATACCGCCTATTTCGAGGCGATCTATGCCTGACATACAAAGCTATGTCCAACCCAGAATTAATGGACATACTCCACCTCAGAAAATCTAAATCCCTTAGAACCACGCACTCGAGGGACTTGAAACTCAGCACAGAAATAAATAGAATATGCTGGAGGGACAGATTCATAGCCCAGAGGCTCCCTTCGCTCTGGAATAGAATCCCAGTCCATGTTAGGCAGAGCACCTCACTGACTCTCTTCAAAAGGAATCTTGATGAGTAGATGGGAGATCGAAGGTTTACCCCGAGGATTACTTCTGTGTCACTACTAGACAGAGGCACAGTAAACTAACCTTAAAAAGGGCACAGCAAACTCAAATCAAAGGGTGGTGAAAGCCAAACACACTCAGGCTAGGCTTATAAATGCCCCAGGGCAGATAGCCTAGTATGAACCTATGAACCTATGAACCTATGAACACCCTTTTAGGCAATGTTGATAGTGCTAGGCAGCTTCAGACACACCCCCTTAGTTAGCTGTGCTTAGCTAAGGGCAAACATGGGCCACAGAGCTCCAATAAGCTTACAGCATGCATGACACACCCCCCTATGAACGCATCTAGCTCTTAGGCTTACATCATGGTATTACTGCACTGACACGGTTGGGCGCAAGCTAGCACTGAGGGGAAATCTGTGATTTAGTACCATTCCCCTCATTTGCATAGAATTGACTGCTAATGCATAGTTACAAAACTGACACTCAGCCTTCCCCCTTAGCAACCACTATTCCATGGTCTTGTTGTGTTATGCATGGCATTGACTATTATGGCAAAATGAGGATTTTGGTTTAAAAGCTTATTTCCAGCTTTTTTTATTATTTTCGGGCTGATCCCATTTGCGCACCGCTGCCCTACACTTAAACGTCTGAAATCAGCCAAAAAAAGTTATTTTTTATCATTTTGAAACTCATTTTCATGCCTATGGCCATATATTTGGCCTTTGGCATGCCTAACCCTTATAATACATGCATTTTTACGAGCTGTCATGCCTACATTTTATAGTTTGCAGGAATGCATTCAGCTACTGGCTGAATACATTTCTGCAGTCTACACTATTCCTGCATGGATGCCTGCCTACTTCCTGGATCTCTAATTCACCTTATTTGCATGTTTTTTCACCAGCAAATGAGGTAATTAGCACACAGGAGATGTGTCCATGCAGGAATAGTGCAGAAGCGCTCATGCACATCCTGGGAGCTCATTCCTGGATCGCATGTCAGCCATATTGCCTGCAGCAGCTCTTGCACTAGTCCCGCACACCGTGCAGAGCTTGCTGAATCCTGGGGACTATCTTATATAAGCCAATGATACAATATAAACTCTTGACTGTTTGTTTTATGAGTGGATAATATCTCAGTGATACAAAAATGTTTCACCACCATAACATTCAGAATGAGCATAAGTGATATTTTTGTAATTAATGCCCCCCCCCCCATAGCCAGTCTTTTACATCGATGCCTTTCTCTGTCCAAAGTAGCTTCTTGACTGAGATATTCTTATATACCAAGAGAAATGTTGGTCTTATACGCTTCAGCTAGATCGAGAGTCAGCACAAATCTCTATACCAATATGTTTATACAATTATAATTCCAACCTCACATATTCCCAATCAGGTCTGAAGAAGTCCGGATATGATCCGGACGAAAAGCGTTTTACAGAGAATAGAATTTAACTGACCATTTTACTTGTTTTTAAATTTGTTCGTGACAGTATAAGAATAAAACTGGTGGAAAACCTCAAATTCGTTTGGGATTCTGTGCTTTTGTTGGACTCGCGTTGTTGGAGTATTGTTTATTGGTGTTTATCTACAAATATTAGCCAGTATGTTTTATTAATAAGTCATACTATTCAACCCAATATATTTCAATGAGTATACGCTTTTAAGTTTTAACATTAGGTTCACCAAACTGAAAAATGTAAAGACAGATGTACTGTCACATTTGCCAACAAATTTATAGAAACCAAGACACTTTAATAATTCATAAAGAGGATCCTGGTCTCATAGGGGTAATCTAATCCCTTTGGGTGTCTGAAATGACACCCAGATAACACTATTAGGCAAAACACTAGATTTATATTCTTTACGGTAGCATTTATTGGCTGACTACCTGCTTTTACCAAAAGTGTAAAGCTTTGTTTTATTCATATTAATTGAATGATGTGAATGACGTGAATCATTTACGAAATTCTGTAGGAAAAGAACTCTTGGTGTTAGGACTGATTGATGTAGACAGTAGATCATTAAGTCACCCATGTATAACCTATTCCATTGGATGACCTCCTATTTAAGGCAACTAAGTTCTGTTCTTTTGGACTAAAAGTGGAAATAAATTGGAGCCAGTAGCCATCCTTGCTTTATATAGCTCACTTGTTTAACATTCCCATGACCTATGTTAAGTACTAGTTTTCATTGCCTGAATCCATTTTTTGGAATAAAGAATGCTAATAATTTCAATCTATATGTGTTTTATTCATATTCATGCATTATTTTCCCCTTTAGCAAAAGCCAAAAAGCTGCACATACTGCAAGCAATGTATTTTTCTAATTTTAACATATGTTTTGCATAAAATGCATAAATAAAATCAAGGAGTCATTGGTGAAATCAAGACTGTGAGATAACCTAACAGATTTAATTTGTTTATTTATTTATTGACATTTGATTACCAGGAAGTCCTACTGGGTAGGAGCCCATTTTTCTCAGGGACTTGGGAAGAAAAGCTTCAAAGGATTACAAAACATTTAAGAACTATGATTTTATAGTATTTAAAAATAATACAAAACAAATATGGTTTAAATGATTATAAAATTAGACATAATATAAAAACATTGGTTAAGAATAGATACAAATTATATGACAATGATTTAATAGTTAAAGAAATTTTAGCCATTGTATAAAGAAATTAAAGGTAAGTTAGTATAATAAAACAGGAATTGCAATACAAAGTGATAGAAAAGCAGGCTTATGTTATGTTTAGACAGAAAGCCAATGGAGAGAAATTGATAGAAGTAAGGAAGTGAAGAATGAAGAGTAAGGAGATGTAAGGTATGAATAGGTATTTGCTTACATTTAGGGATACAGTTTATCCTGGTGTTGAGCAAGAACAGAGTCATCTTTTGGCTTGTAAGTCTTTCAGATTGATTTTGAAAGATGGGAGGGAGCGTATTGACCTGATGGATAAAGATAAGGAGTTCCAATCTTAGCAACATGGTAAAGTACAGGCAAAGCTGAGCAGATTTGATAGATTTGTGGACAGGCAGGAGTTTATGGTCAATGGATCATGATAACCCACTAGGAACATAGCTGTGTAGAATATTATTCAGTGCTGGGCAAGTAAGTGGATTCTGTATAATTTTGTAGGTGGTAGCAAGCTGTGTTTATATTAGTTGATGGAGTTAGTGCTATACAGTGGTGAGTTCTGAATGGGGTATTTGCTGCAAATTTAGCAACTTTGTTATAGCATTGTTCAAGCTTTGATTTGTGTGATATCCAAAGGTTAATAAGGATGGGAGCACCATAAAAAGGTGTGGGGAAAAGATAAGAATTAGCAAGTATAATTTTATTAGAGAAAGTGAGAAAAATGTTGGCTTTATAAAGCATCCTTAGTTTTTGATGAGTTTTTCTTATGCAATTTTCCATGTGCAGGTTGAATTTGAGATTAGCATCCACTGTCATCCCTAATAATTTGCTAAGAGATGTGACTTCAATGGTTGTATTGGGAGGACTTTAAATTTTGTTTTTGCATGAGACAGGGACTTGGAGAAAAAGTAGTAGTTTGTTTTTTGAGCACAAAATGTGAGTTACAAAGCAATGTTTCAGATTCTGTTAAAGCCTTTTGAGTAATTTTTTGGAGGTGTGCCACCTTATCAGATGTGCAAATGAGCGTGGAGTCATCTGTGTACCATATTAAGGAGGTCTGTTGTGTGGATGTATGGAGAGTGCTGGTGTGAATGTTAAAGAGGAGGGACAAGGATAGAGTCTTGTGGTAAACTGGTGGTGACAGTGAGGTATAGTGAGAGAGTGGAGTGCAATTTTTCTGACTGATACCTATCGGATAGGCAGCTTTTAAACCATAGAAGAGTGGTCTGAGAGAAACATAGTGAGGATATTTGAAGAAGAAGTTTGTTGTAAGAAACTGTGCCAAAGACTTTAGACAAGTCTTGAAAAAATGGAGGAGACTAGTTTGCCATTATCTGAAGCTTTATTGACAGTATCTATATAGGTTGGAAGTGCAGTCTTAGTACTATGGGAAGGTTATTCCTGTTATTTCCATAATTTAGCCTGTCCCCTATCCTTAATAATTAGTTCAAAGATTTCCAAAACAATATCTAAAAGGCAAATGTAATAACAATTACTAGGTAGTAAACAGTCCCCTTTTCAAAATGGAGACAATCAGATCTACCTTCCAGGATTCCAAAAAGTGCAAAATGGATACCCATCTAATAAGATTCTTCAAGGGCAGATCTTGCCTGTTGAACCTGGTTGACTTCTTTGTCACTGTCACCAAGGCTCTGGATGAGGGAAAGTCAGTACATGTAGCTTACCTTGACTTGGCCAAGGCCTTTGACACAATCCCCCACTTGGGCATTATCAAAAAGCTAACACAACTTGGCATAAATCCCTATCTCATTAGGTGGGTGGCTAACTGGTTCGCCGACAGGACCCTGAAGGTCAAAATAGGCATCTCCACCTCTGATAGCAGACATGTCACTAGTGGAGTTCCCCAGAGATCTGTCTTGGGATCCCTACTGCTTGGCATCTACTTCTCAGAGGTCCAGGCAAAGACAAAAGGCCTGTGGCTGACCAAGTTTGTGGATGACTGTAAGTTGGGTGCTGTCATTGACTACCCCAATGAGGTTAACATACTGCAAGAGGGTATCACAGCAACTAATGACTGATGCCAAAGTCATGGATTCAAGCTAAATGCAAAAAAAGTATCATCATACCATTTGGCAAAAACACGACCCCTACTGGTGACCACATCAATGGCAAACCCCTAAACTCACAACCTGTGGTGAGAGACCTGGGTACTCAGGTTTATAACAATCTCACATTTGACAATCATGTAGCGGCAGTGGTCAGAAAAGCCTTTTACTTGGTTCATCTCATAAGTAAAGGGATTGCATGCAGAAAAAAGGAGGTTATTACCTCTTTATACTCCTCCCTCATTAGACCAATAATTGAGTATAATGCCCCGTTTGGTATGTAACTTTCCAAACACCTGTACCAACTGGAAAAGCCACAGAAATACATCACAAAGAGAATCCATGGCCTCCAACACCTGTCCTATGTGGACAGGCTCAAATCACTATCACTCTGCTCGGTATCATACAGATTGCTCAGAGGTGATCTGTGTCTTGGCCGACAAGGCAATCTTGGACCCTGCCCTACTAGAGGTGCTCCATATCTGCAAGTCTAACTCCTCGCGCAGTACCCACTTGAAAAGCCTGAATCTAATATGCAACATCGACAAAACCTGCTGGAGAGACAGGGTTGTCTCCCAGAGGCTGCCCCATCTCTGGAATAGACTTCTCATACACGTCAGAGTACCTCTTCAAGTGCAACCTTCATGAGTGGATGGGAAACCAGAAATTTATCCCAAGGGTTCCACCTGTGTCCCTCAATGGCAGGGGTGACAGGTGCTGACTGAGGATTCTTTTTGGGGATAAACTCCTGGCTAGGTGTGTAAGGGTCCCATGGCCATTAGCCTAGTAACCTCCTATGATCCTTTGAACCTAAGAGGAAATCACACGAACTTTCATTGTTTCTGCATTAAGAAAAATGTTCACAAACTTCTGAAAGAATGCAATCCAGGCCAGATGTCTAATAAGACATTGTCCTCAGTTATATCCATTCATATGCCTTCTTTGAAGAATTTCCTACTTATGCCTGTATTATTGCTTTTGTATACATTCTCAGACTAGGTAGACTGAGTCTCAATAGAAATCACTAAGTTTAGGGTTGTAGTGTTAAACTCGGGCAACATTCAATCAAAAATGAAAAAAATCTTTCAAATCACTTTTTGACAAAAGTCTTTATCACTCATACTTCATAACTTAGTTCTAATAGTGATCGTCTTCTTTTTAATAAAATATGAATACCTTCCTCTCCATGGTTTAGATTGTATCCAGTCAGCCATGACATGTATGGAATGAAATTTCATGTGAAGTCAATTCCAGATAGCTTTCAGTTTTATATATTGCTAAGCCTACTGAATTGTATAATATTTAAACTTTTCTTTTTCATCTGTTTTCCAAGATTTGTAATGAAGTTAGTTGTAGAAAACATTCTGGAAAGTACTTATCCATAAATCTAGGTTATTCAAACCCAGAATACTGTGTGATATATATTGTTGATTCCATAACCTTAAGTCAGCAATCCCCAACTAAACTAAACTAAACTAATTAGTTCACATTTCATTTTATCAAATTTAATAACTAAAACAAGGCATTTTGCAGAGGACAAGCCTCCCTACATCTGTGTGTACACTAAATCTGAGGTCAGTTAGCCTCGGGGAAGGGGATAGCTTCTTTGTCTCCAAAGTTCATTTATTGCAAAGTTAACACTAAATCTGTATGTGACAAAATAGGACTCAATGAATCAGGTCTGTCAAAATGGGACTTTTATCTATGAACATAACAGAACCCTATATTATTGCCCAGCAGAGCTGATATCAAAGTTGACAATCAGTGCGTCTTTACTAAGGGGAAATGTGCAGGAGTTAACAATTTTTGGGGCATAGTTAATGGGTCACATCAGCCTCTGGATGTATTCACATTAGAATTTGGTCTGTTTTACTTATGGTGTCCATTGTCAAATCTTTCCAAAAGTATGGGTTACTGACCCACAGGACAATGCATTACACATAATGAAGTCTAATATACTCATTTATGTTCACATTGTTGGCTGTATTCAGCTTCAGTTACTTAGGAAGTTAGTTAAATTCTTACTTCTCTCACTGACCAGTGCAGGTTTTGATCTTTCCAAAAACATTCTTGATCAAATTCTATATAAAAGATTTATTGTTCTCAGAATCATCCTGTCCACCTACCCCTACATTTAAATTACCCATTATCAGTATCAGTATGTCATTAGCCTCATTGAACCATGTAGCAAATGGAACTGTGCAATATACATATTTCCAAATCACATCCTGAAGAGTCCTCTGGGTGGTACAAGGTAAACAGTTACATTAATCTGCAGAAATTCAAAAGGTCCCTCATATGCTTGGCTAAGCTTACTTTCTCTTATACCTTGTCCTGAAGATGTGGATAACTAATCAGACTTCTAATTAATTATCTATGTGTTTTACAGAAATATTAACTCAAATGACTCACATACTTGAGGGAATCAAGGCCCTTCCATCTTACGTTCCCTCCAGATACATTCAAAGTGCCCCTTTTCAAATATATTTTATTATTGCTTCTCCTCTCCTTCCTTTTTTCATAATTAATAAAATCTTTGCTGTGGCTTTGCTGCTGCATTATCTTCCCCAATATTTCCTCTCTGCCCTGTTGCTGCTGCTGTTTCGTATATGAAATCTCCTACCATGGTGTTATCTGGTTGCACTACCTGTTTTACAAGGTAGTATTATACAGTCTGGCACACACATGTTGCTGCAAATTTCAGGAAGGTACAGAAATGATCCACTGGAGGAGTACAAACAGCAGAATCTACCTTCAGGAAGTCAATATACTCATTCTATGATGCTTATGGTTTTCACCATGAATCATTGTGCGTGTCATTTCCTCTATGGCCTATTGGTTTGGAATAGGCAAATATCATCATGGCTTAAGGGCGTATTTGATATTGTTAGCAACATGCATTATATGCTGCTTGCACCACACTTGTATGCCTTTCTTTTGTTCCTTAAGGCTTTTCTAGTGACCTTGAACTTAAAGGTATCTACTTACTTGTCACAGTTCACAGAATGTACAGGTAATTCCTAAGATTCTTTTGTCTTGGGATTACTTTCAGTTTACAGCTTTGCCTTTTGGTATTTCCACTGCTCCAGTGGATTTCACAAAGTGCTTTGCCCCAGTCATAGCCTTTTGCAGACTTCAGGCATCCATATTTTCCATATTTGGACAATTGCCTCCTCTCAGCTCTATCAGTCCAAGACATCTTAGCTGTTCTTCTGTTCACCATTCAGCAGTCTAAGATTCAAGATAAATCTGAACACAATCATGTTTTATCCTCTATCAGAAGCTAATGTTTCCAGTGTGCCTGCTAGACAACACCCTACCCATTCCATATCTCCCTCCAGAAAAAGTATCATCTTATAGAGCTGTCTTTCTGAATTTTGCCCATCAGGGCATGTCCACTGAAAGTGAGGTCCTCAGTATTCTGCATTTCATGGCTTCCTTCATCCTAATGGTTGCATTTGCCACACCTCCCATGAAGAAAATCCAGAGGTATCTCAAATCAGTTTAGATTTAGCATCTTCATCCTTTGCCTTACTAGATTCTAGTGCACAATTTCATCACGTATGAACTCCTATTGTGGGCCAATTAGGTCTTGATAAATCCAGGCCTTCCATTTTCTCACACTCTTCCTTGTCAGTCAGTCATGACAAACATTTCAGAGTTTGCATGGGGAGCGGTGTCACAGGGCATCATCTTTTCAGAGCATGTGGAAGTCTCACTTCAGGAACAAGCATATAAATCTCAAGGAGATTATGACTCTGGACTTTCAAGATGGCTGCACATTGATCAACAGCTTAATTTCAACTTTCCCAGTGTGAAAAAAAGAAACTGAGAGGTAAGGGCCAGTAACTCTACCATTTTGTGTAAATTCAGTTACTGGCCAGTAAATACACTGCCTGGATGCCAGTAAAGAAGAAACTTAGAGAGTCTGAAAGAACATCAACTAGAAAGTGTGAAGAGAAGACACTGACTGAAAAGAATCTTGCAGTTGTTCAGCAAAAAGCAGTTCAAGCTCCAACTTTGGTGCAAGACATGGCTTCCAGTAATCTGGAGGAAAATAATGAATCAACTGTATTCAGATGTGATTAAAATAAATAAAACATTGAATGTATATATCAACTCAAATAACAAAAGGCTGGAAAAACAGCTATTCAGATGAACTGATGCAACTGCTAAAATCAGTGGTTGAAATGGAGAAAAGGCTGGCTAAGTAAAAGACTGCTTAAGAAGAGCTGCTCCAAAAAAATGATAAAGTTAGAGGACAGAGTATGTAGAGAAAACCTGAGATTTCCATGTTGTACCAGAGAAACTGGAAAGAACAGACTGTATTAATTTTACGAAAGCACAGCAGCATTTGTTAAAGGAAACACTGTGTGTGTGCTCCAAACCTGGCCACAAGAAAGCAGCCAAGACCTGTACTAGTAAAGATGCAATCATACCAGTAGAAAGAGTCCATCCTGAAAAAAACTGTAGCAGAAGGGCAGAGCTAAAAACTGTAGACAGTAGAGTCTTGGTAGAAAATGATTTATTGACAGTATAACAGGCAGCTGAGAAAAACAAATGTTGCCAGCAGTCAGGGAATTTTGAAAAGCAGGTCTGAGATTCAAGCTGCTATATTCAGCTGTCTTCAGAATATTTTTTTTTCTGGAGGATCAAAGTCATTTGTTGATGCAGAGCAGTCTAATGAGGAAATACAAAAGTTTATCAAACATCAGGGGACTCTGCTTCTGATTATTCTCATACTAAATGTCACAGACAGACCTTGTTAGTGAAATTGTTTCCAGTGTTCCAAAGGAAAATGCTTGAGAGACAGAAAAAAAGCACTGGAGTCAAGTCAAAGAACTGGGAGTACCTTGGACTTCAACCGGAGTTTGGGATTGGGAGATAGAGATGAACAGGAAGAAGAACAGCAGCACTGAAATTATGAATAAATGTGAGACTAAAAGAAATCATTCACACTTGAAAAGTATGTCTTTACAAGAAAAACTGGAAAGACTGGACTTTTGTTGACTTTGTTAAACTTGTGGGGAACTGAAAAGTGTATACCCTACTTCATGTCAATGATGTTTGGATGGACATTGAGGAGAAGGTAAAAAAAGTAACTGTAAGTAAAACAATTTTATTTTAACAGTATTTGTGTAAAACATTTCAACTTATAAACTGCATGTTATATCATAAAGCATTTCCAGTTATTGTTGGGTGTGATAAAGATACTAAAGTAAACAAGCACATTTTTATTTTTTTATTTTATGAAATGTAGGCATTACAATGTGAAAAGAGAAGAAAGGCTAGACAAAGACAAGTTTAAGTTAAGATGCTGTAATCTTGGATTGTTGAGGTGAGGGATGGGTTGTAAAAGTGCACAGATCATAAAATATATGTGGGGCTGATACGTTTTCTCTTACTTTTGCATAGGTCCATGTCTGGATTAAGGCCCTTGGCTTAATCTAATAACATTTTTTGTTTGTGTAAGCAAGTAAATAAGAGAACTTGGAATGTAATGAAAAGTTTTCCTTTAGAAAATAAATGTTCAGTATGAGTTGAGAAGTCTGCAGCTGAGGGCAGCTGTACATTTTGTTATTATGTTTTCATGGAGACAATCTGACTACAGAGAAAGGCAATAAAAGCCAGACCAATTTTTAAGTAATGTTTTTGAAAGTATACAAACCGATTTTTCACATCTGGGAGGGGAATAAAAATAAGACAAGAACAGATGACAGTTTAAGTAAGAGCACATGCTGTAACATCTGTCTTAGCATGGATAACCTTAATTTTACATTAGGTAGTGCCTGTGGTTTCAGCTGTTAATTTGGGACAGTTGTTCCTATCAAGATGGTTAAACTTCATTATTTGAAGATATATGTAGTTGTGTGAGTTTATTTTAAGTTATTAGGTTATGGGGGTGTTCTGGTGGATTTTTTTTAGGATTTTCATTAAAATAAAAAGTCTTGTAAAATGTGACATAGATTCAAATGGAGATAGCAAGAAACAGCTGTATAAAAGATCAACCTGCCAAACATTAGTGGGTACATGCAACACAAAAACTGGAAATAGAAATGTAAAGAAACTGTGATGTATAACAGGTGGGAATAATAACTTATAATGGCTACTCTGTCCATATTATTATGCAATGTGAATGGCCTCACAGGTATAGACAGACAGGAAAGAATATTGAATAATATTAAGAAAAGCAGAGCACAAATAGCAGTGCTATATGAAACACATTTGGAAAGAAATGAGTATGTGAATTTGATAAAAAGAAAACATTTCAGGATGGCTATTCAGCAGATCATCAGGGGAGTACTTATACCAATTGTTAGAAGAGCTCCAATAGTGATAGAAGATGTAAAAAGGGATAAAAATTGTAGATTTGTGGTAGTGTGGAGGATTACACTGGCATGCATTTATATTCCACCTAAAACTGCTATTATGGAGATTAAGAATAATAATAATAACCAAGAATGAGAAAAATGCATTATACACACACTTTGGTTTGTAGTCAAGCTAAGTTTTTATTTTTTGTATTGGAAGAAGTGTCTGTTGATGTTGGGGGGTGGGGCCCTGGGAGACTAAAATAGAATATAAAGAGGTCTATTGGCAGCGTACTATGGGAGCCAATAGAGAATCAGAGCTTAATGAGAATGTGTCTTTAGTCCCTATTTTAAAACTTTAGAACAGCTAGGCTATGATAATTCATTCATTTATATGTATATATATTATGCAAATATTGAGTGTGTATCTCAAATGTGTTTTTTTATTCCTTTTCCCACTTTTTCTTATAATCTGTATATATGCACATTGTTTACTTTTTTAACATTTGATATACATTTATTTTTGCTGAATTTATGTTTGAATTTTTCTGAGCCCTTTGTGTGTTTCAGAGAGTCAGGTGCAATGTTGCTTTTAGGACACTAGACGGTGCTTTAGAATAGTGCAATATATATTAGGCCGGATTCACGATGGCTTGCACGGAGTCTAAGAGTAGTGAAAGACTCCATGCAGCCATCATGTCCGATGAGCGATCCACAAACAGCCTGCAGGGGCGTGTAAGAGAGCTCCTAAAATGGCTCTTACACGAACAGGGCTTGGATATGCAAATTATCTCACTTGCAGCCAAAAGGCATGCAAATGATATAATTTTGCGATCCAGGAAGCACAAACCTGTCCGTGTAAGAGCCGTGTTATCTGCAGAAATGTACTCAGTTGATAACTGAGTACCGTTCTGCAAATAGCAAAATGGAGCCTTGTCAGCTCCAAATAAAGGTTGCATATGTTCTAGGAAGCATGCCAATGGCCAAATATGTGGCCACTGGCAACGTACCTCCATGCAAAATTAAAATAAAATTATTTTTTTCGATGTTTAAACATAGCGCAGCACCGCGCAAACGAGCTGCGCTAAAAAAAACAGAAAAATATTTAAAACCCATAAACATGGGTTTTATGCAAACCATCAATTTACAATGTAAGGGAATAGCAGGCTGAAAACAACATGGCCACAGAGTAGGGGTTGCTAAGGGGGGGAAGCTCAGTGTAAGACATGTAACTAATCCTTAGTAGGCAATCTTATGTAAATGAGTGTTAGGATAGTGAATCACACTTTTACATAGCAAATGAGCACATTCCCTGGAGTGTAGGAGTAGGTTAAGGGGGATTAACAGAGTAGGAGATAGGTGACATCACAGGGAGGTATGTATGAAAGAAATGAAGCTCATTTGAGCAGAGTGGGATGTGAAAGCTGTCAGTTAGACATCATGGAAAGAGGTGTGTCAACAGGTAGACATGGGAAAGCCAAGAAATGGAAGGTGTACACTGTGGATAACACCAAAGTTTCTTGCTGAACGTCCATGCGCGCATGTGCGCGCTGGGAAGCCCAAGTAAGATGGAGTGTGTGTGTGTAAGCGTGAGTTCATGCATTTACGCCGGAGTAAGCATGTAGAAGCCTGTTTAAAGACTTGTAAGTGCGCTAGTGTGCGTGCATTTTAACCCGAATAAGCAAGTTGTAGTCCATCTAAGCATGTGTGCGCACATGTTAGCTGCTGTGCACGTGTATGCCCCTGTATGCTCGTCACTCCCCCCTGAGGAAACAGACAGGAAAATGGAAGCACAACAAATTATAGGAAGCTACCAGGGAATACTAGCAGAGCTAGCAGGTGAAAACAATCAGAATCAGGCAATTACACAGGCAGAACAGTAGCCCAGCATTGAAAACTCTGCAAACAACAGTGCAGTATGTGTCTCTCAAGAGACACTGCAACACTGGAGTAAGCTACTAGAAGTGAAAACTGAAAAAGCTTCACTCAGACAAAAAATGCTAGGGGCTATCATAGCTGTTATAAGGTGACATATGCAACATGCTGAGGGTGGTGACAATGCAAATGCTGCTGGACAACCCACAGTGAGGAGACGGAGAAGAGTGAACAGGCCCAGGGTCACCTACCGGGGGTTACATGAGCTGGAGATAGTGGAGCGCTATAGAGTGGACAGAGACCTCCTGCAGCAAATTGTTGAGCTGTGCAGGCCATGCCTCACACACAGAACCAACAGATGGGAACCCATCCCAGTGGAAACCAAGGTATGTGTTGGCCTAAGAATACTAGCAACAGGTACCTTCCAGAGACCAACTGGTGTTATGATGGGGATATCACAGGCATCAACATCCAGGGTACTGCACCAGTTCCTGGATGCCATGTGAGCACGTTGGTGATCATGTATATTTCCCCAATTCCCATGAGGTATTGGCCAGCAATATGCATCTCTTCCAGCAAATAGCGGAATACCCTGAGGTAGTGGGTGCAATAGACTGCACGCATATACACATCAAAGCACCAGCCGGTGAGCGGGGTAGGGCCTACATTAACTGCAAGGGCTTCCCCTCCATCAACTGCCAAGTTGTGTGTGATGCCCAGGGCATAATAATGAATGTGTGTGCTGGCTGCCCTGGAAGTTACCATGATTCCCATATCTGGCATCTGATGCAGCTGTACCAGACATTTGCCAATGGGGACATCCCACATGGTCACCTATTGGAGCATGCTGGCTATGCACTGGAGCCGTGGCTGATGACACCCATCAGAAACGCACACACACCTGAACAGGAATGCCATAATGAGGCACATGCACAAACACGTAATGTAATAGAGTGTGTGTTTGGGCTGCTTAAGTCACGGTTCCAGTGCCTGGACACATCTGGTGGAGCGTTGCAGTACTCACCAACTACATGTACCCAAATTGTCATGGTATGTGCTATGCTACATAATATGATTCTGTGAAAACAGCTGCAGCAGGACCAACATAGGCCCAGCCCAAACAGCCCCCAACCATTGCCAAGGCCATCACAGGCAGAGCATGACTCAGAGGAGGAACAACCTGAGCCTGCCCCAGTAGGCATAAGGAGGCGTGCCCAGTATGCCTTGGCCTTGGCAAAGAGGCAACGCATAGCACATACACTGGCTCAGTAGGAACCCTGGAAATGATACCTCTCCCTGACTCACACATATAGTAAAAGGAATGCCTAAGTTGACACACCCTGCTTTCAAACATGTACAGAGAGTGTAGTATGTGCATCCAACATAGGCAGCTCTGCCACACCACCTGAGGCATGATTGCCATGTGTTAAGCAATGTAACACCATGTAGTATATGCAAACTTGATGACCCATGAGTAACATCCTAACCTCACCAAGCATGATGCCACAATATGAAGACAAGATGATCAATTACAACAATTGGCGTAAGTATTGTTGTTAGTCAACGGGGATCCAATGCCTGTCAGCCTGGGATGACATGCTGAGCAAGACATGATGCTCCACTATTGATGGCTTGCACCTATCACCCCTGGCCTTTTGGATACTGGCAAAGGCTGTTGTCACCCCCATAGTGCCTTGAATAGGTAAGGCTCAAAACACAAACCCACCTCCATAGGTATCACAACGGATACGGAACTAGAAGTAATGCTACCCAATGCCAGAAGTCTAAACTGCAAGATGCATGCAGTCCAAACTCTCCTCAGCATGGAGAATGTTGATATCTGTGCAGTAACAGAAACCTGGTTCAAAGCTCCCAAGAGCACCCTAGCACTACCAGGTTACACCTCATACCATGCTTTACAGCCCCAAAACATGGAACAAACTACAAAAGGAGGGTGAGTATCAATAATTGTCAAGGATACCCACACCCCAGGTTGGTGCCACAGCATGAAGCAGCACAGACTATCCACATGCAAGTAACAGTGGCTAAAACTGCCTCCCAGTTTGTAGCCTGCTACAGACCACCCTCCTAAATCCAGGAACCCCACTTGGCCTACTTGAGAACACATGAAAATATGAAGGTCTCTCCAAACAACATTATATTGGGCGACTGCAACTACCCAAACATAGACTGGGAGCATTATTCTAGCTCCAACACCCTAGGCCAAAGGTTCCTAGACTTCATAAACGGAAATGCTATGGAACAACTTGTCACCACTCCCACAAGAGGGGTAAACATACTGGACCTGATAATCACCAACATGGGGACTCTATGGCCAAGATAAGAAGTGTATCTCTCACTGGTAAGATCAGACCATACAGTAATCTCACTGGATATTCACATCCTGACCCCAGTCCCTGGCCAGAAAACCACAGTGAAATACATGTGTAAAGCAAATTATGCACTCCTCCAAACTGAGGTGGAATCCATTAAAGCCCTTGTGCCTGTGGAAAATATGGCCCAGACCTCAGAACCCTTTATGAATGCATTCTATAAACACCTTCAGGAATGCATGGACTATGCAATCCCAAATAAAACCAAGACCCAATCCTCCAAAGGCAGGATACCTGTCTGGTGGACCCCAGCCATTAACAAACCATGCAAGAGAAGGAGGAAGCTACTACATGATAGAGCAAAACCCAAAAAGGGAAGGCATCACTGATCAGTATTATGACAAAAAACTATGGCCACACATGATATCCCCTAAGGCCAGCTACGAGATAAAAATTGTACAGGACACTAAGGATAATCACAAGGCTTTCTTTACTGATGGTAGAAACCTGGGTGGGAATTCAAAGATATGCTCAGAATTAGTCTAAAATGACAAACAATACACCAAACCCACAGATATTGCCAACATCCGACCTGCCAGGCTCAGTACAAACTTCTCCCCCCCACCAAAAGGCCAAATATCTATCCCAGCAGAATTCTGGCCCCCTGACATCACAGATGCTCAGGTAACAGCCAGCATCCATAAAGCAAAACACACAGCATCAATGGGACCAGATGGTGTCCTGGGCTGCATCCAACATGAAGTCCAAGAAGAATTGAACACCAAATAAAATCACTGCTCAATCTCAGCCTTACCACAGGATATGTACCCAAACAGCAGTGTACAGCAACAGTGGTCCCTCTCCACAAAGGTGGTGCCTGAATGGATCATGCAAACTATCACCCCAGAATCCTGACTAGCATGGTCTGCAAAGCTATGGAAAGGATCATCATGGACCTCAGAAATAAAGATATTGGGGACCTACAGACACTGGACCCTACCCAGTGTGGCTTTCTTAAGGGCAGATCCTGCCCCTTAAACCTGGTTGAGTCATTTGAAACAGTCACCAAGGCCATTGATGAGGGGAAGGTGGTTCACACAGCCTACCTGGACCTTACAAAAGCCTTCCATACAATACCCAACGTGGGCATTATAGATAAGCTCACCAGCTTAAATATAAACCCCTATGTCACTAGATGGGTTGCAAACCAGCTCAAGGACAGAACTGACATGGTCAGAAATGCTGGAGCCATGTCAGAGTCCAAACCAGCTACAACTGGCATCCCACAAGGCTCGGTCCTGGGACCCCCTGTTTGGTATATAATTCTCGGAGGTACAGGCCAACATGGAAGGACTGTGTCTGAACAAGTTTGCAGATGACTACAAACTGGGCACCATATCTGACCCTCCAGCTGACACAAGCATCCTACAAAAGGGCCTCATAGAAACAGACAACTGATGTCACAGCCATGTCATCAAGCTAAACACAAAAAAGTGTATAGTCATCCCCTTTGGAAAAACAGTAAGTGGCCACCAATTACCACATTGGTGGTAACCCATTAAGTACAGAAGAAGTAATAAGAGACCTGGGGACACAAGTTGATAGAAATCTCACATTTGACAACCATGTGGCTGTAGAGGTTATAAAAACATTTCATATACCCACCTAATCATGAAGGTAATCACATCTATATAAGGGGAGGTCATCGTGCCTCTTCAGTCATCCTTCATCAGGCTCACAATTGAGTACAATGCCCCTTGTGGGATGTACCTTAGCAGACACCTCCAGCAACTGGAAAGACCCCAAATCTGCCTGATTAAACAAACTGCAGCTCCACACAGTGGCATACTGCCTGCCCAGAGGCGATCTGTGCCTGATGTATATAGCCATGTCCAACCTAGAATCAATGCACATGCTGCACCTTGCAAAATCTGAATCCCATTGAGCTATGCACATGAGAGACCTGAACCTCAGCACTGAAATAATTAGGACATGCTGTAGTGATTGATCCATAACCCAGAAGCTCCCTCCACTCTTGAGTAAATTCACAGTCCAGGTTAGCCAGAGAGTCCCTCATTGACTCTCTTCAAGAGGAATCTTGATGAGTGGATGGCAGATTGTAGGTTTACCCTGGGTATCACTTTTATGTCACAGTTAGATAGAGGCACAGTATACTAACCTTGAAAAATGTCATGGCAAACTACAGTTAAAATGTGTGTTGAAGGACAAACACACTCTGACTAGGATTAGAAATGCCCTAGGGCACATAGCCTAGTGTTTCTCAATGTCCACCCAAGTTGCAGAATACACTAGTAATGTTGGACAAGCCTGGTTTAAGTAGGCCATAGCTGAACAAAATGCAACATGGTCATACCATAGTCTGGTGTGCACAGTATGAATATTTAAAGCAGTGATGGGACTCAAACCCAGGATACTGTGCACCAGAGTGAAAGGACTGAACCACTACACTATGACAATATTACAGTGTTTGGTCAGTATGAAAGAATGTTGACAAGTGTATGCAAACTGTCCCATGGAAACCCTGCAGGCACAGCATAATCCCTGTTGGGTTCAGACACAAAGCAGTTGGGCAGTAAGAACACAACATGACTTCCAACACACACACTATAAATGTCAAATATTGTTCAAGTTCACACACAACCACAAATGTAGTGGACCTCAGATCTCAACATATGGAAAGGTCACACTGGGCATGCTCACATACTTTGATAAATGAGACATATGTCAGGCAACAAACCATGGAAAGCCTGAACTGGGCATGCTCACACACTTAGGCCATGTCTCAGTATAGCAGTCGGACACACATATCTGGCATTTGTATGTGTTAAGCCAGGAACCTCCCACAATACAGCAATCTGCCCAGTGCACACAGTTAAATGACAACAGAGACATAAGTAATATACTGGAACCCTGCCATGATCAAACATCTTCCACAGATACACAAGTTGTTTATAGAAACAGGGAAAGCTATGGCAATAAAGACCTGCAAACAGTTTATCAGCAACAAATATTGTGCATCCCAAACATAAACATATGGGTTCAGAGGTCGATACTAGGCTGTTTGCCCTAGGGAATACATAAGCCTAGCCAGAGTGTATTTGGCATCTGCCTCCCCAGTACAGTAGCCTACTGTGCCTCTGTAAAGTAGGTCACAGAAGGCACTGTTTAAGGCTAGTTTGCTGTGCCTCTGTCAAGCAGGGACACAGTGGAGATCCCAGGGGTTGAATTTGCAATGTCACATCCATGTGGCTGGAGTTTGCTGGAAGAGGGTTGGCGAGGGTCTATGTCTAACATTAATTGGGATTCAATTCCAGACTGAGGGGAGCATTATCTGTAGTGTCTGGGCAATTTCACTGTCAAAACTTGCAAGTGATGATTTTGATTGAAGTGTCCTGCCAATACTGTTCAGAGATGTCCTCCCTCTGTGGGATATTGCTCTGTTATGTATTAGCTCACTCCTTCTGTTGTACAGCTTATATATGGCTGGTGTCAACCAGACAGGTCTCCTGTTGTGGAGGAGTCTTGGTTTTATTTGGGATAGCATGATCAATGAAAACCTGCAGGTGCTCATAGAATGCATTAGTAAAGGATTCTGCAGATTGGGCTGTATAATCCTCCAGCACAGGGCCTTTGAAGTATTCCACCCCAGTCTTCACAAGTGCAAAGTCTGCTTTTGAGAAATACTTTGTTAGCAGTGATTTCCTTGCCTGGGGGTGGGGATCGGATATGGACGTCCAGGCAAAGTTGGTTATGGTCCTATCTTAACAATGGTGGTCTACCTCTGGTGTGGAACATAGAGTCCCCATGTTGGTGATGATCAGGTCCAATATGTATTCCCCCTTGTGGCTGTGGTGACTGGTTCTGCCATAGCACATGGATTCACAAATTGTAGTGGCTGTAGGGTGATGTTGTTGAGGCCTGAGTAGTTCCCCCAGTCAATATTCCTGTACCTGAAGTTAACCACTGTAATGGCATATGTGAACACCTTCATATCCCACACTGTTCCCAGGGAAGCCAAGTGTGGTTCCTGGATATGGGAGGGGGTGGTCTGAACTACACACCAAACCAAAAGGCAGTTTTGCACAATGGTAGTTGTATATGTATGGCCTGTCATGCTTAGTGCAGTGGTAACAACCCAGAGGTGTGTGTATCTGTGATGTATATAGGTTCATAGGTTCATACTAGGCTATATGCCCTAGGGCATTTATAAGCCTAGCCAGAGTGTGTGTGGCTTTCGCCACCCCTTGGAATGAGAATATTATGCCCATTTAGGGTTTAATTTACTGTGCCTCTGTTTAGTAGTGACACAGAGATGACCCCCGGGGTAAACCTACAAACTACCATCCACTCGTCAAGATTTCTCTTGAAGAGAGTCAGTGAGGGGCTCTGCCTAACATGGACTGGGATTCTGTTCCAGAGTGTAGGGAGCCTCTGGGTTATGAATCTGTCCCTCCAGCACGTCCTATTTATTTCTGTGTTGAGGTTCAAATCTCTCGCTCTCATGGTTCTGGTGGATTTGGATTTTCTGAGGTGGAGCATGTCCATTAATTCCATATTGGACATGCCTTGTACATCAGGCATAGATCGCCTCTGAGTAGGCGGTATGAGACTGAATAGAGCTGGAGTTTCTTCATCTGGGCAGCATATGACATATGTTTGAGACCCTTGATCCTCTTGGTGAGGTACTTTGGGGTCTTTCTAACTGCTGCAGGTGTCGGGTAAGGTACATCCCAAATGGGGCATTGTACTCAATTATGGGCCTGATAAGGGAAGAGTATAGGGGCACGATGACCTCTCTTGATCTAGATGTGAATCCTTTCATGATAAGGTGGGTAATATAGAAGGTCTTCCTAACCACCTTGGCAATGTGAGTGTCAAATGAGAGGTTACTGTCAACTTGGGTCCCTAGGTCCCTGATTACTTCTTCCGTACTTAATGGATTACCACCTATGTGATAATTTGTGGGTACTTTGTTTTTCACAAAGGATATGACTATACATTTTTTGGCGTTCCGTTTAAGGCCATGGCTCTGGCACCAGTTATCCGTTTCTACGAGGCCTTTCTGAAGGATGCTTGTGTCTGCTGGAGTATCAATTATGGTGCCCAGTTTGCAGTCATCTGCGAACTTTGTCAGCCACAATCCTCCTATGTTTGCTTACACCTCGGAAAAATAAATACCGAACAAGAGGGGTCCCAGGACCGAGCCCTGTGGGACACCGCTTGTGACTGGCTTAGAGTCTGACATGGCTCCAGCAATTCTGACCTTGTGGGTTCTGTCCTTGAGCCAGTTTGCAACCCATCTTATGACATATAGGTTTACATTTAAGCTGGTGAGCTTGTCTATGATGCCCGAGTGGGGTATTGTGTCGAAGGCTTTTGCAAGATCAAGGTAGGCTGTGTGAACTGCCTTACCCTCATCAATGGCCTTAGTGACTGTTTCAAAAAAGTCGACCAGGTTCAAAAGGCAGGATCTGCCCTTGACAAAGCCGAATTGGGTAGGATCCAGTGTCTGTAGGTCCCCAATGTCTTTGTTTATGAGTTCCATAATGATCCTCTCCATAGCTTTGCAGACCAGGCTCATCAAGCTTATGGGGCAGTAATTTCCAGGGTCCGTAGAAGCACCTCCTTTGTGGAGTGGGACCACTGTTGCTGTACACCATTCTTTGGGTACATATCCTGTAGTAAGGCTAAGATTAAACAGCAGCCTTATGTGCGGGTTTAGTTCCTCTTGAGTTCATGTAGCACGCAACCCGGGACACCGTCTGGTCCCATTGATGCTGTGTTTTTAGCTTTGGAGAGGGCGGCTCTCACCTGGGCATCTGAGATGTCAGAAGGGCTACACTCTGCTGGGATAGATATTTCTCCTTTTGGGGGGAGAAATTTGCACTGAACCTGTCTGCCAGTATGTTGGCAATGTCTGTGGGTTCAGTGTATTTTTTGTCATTTTGGACTAACTCTGAGCATATCTGGGAGTTTCCACCCAGGTTTCTAACATAACTAAAGAAGGCCTTGTGATTGTCTTTAGTGTCTTTTGTGATTTTTCTCTCAAAGTTGGCCTTGGATGATTTTATGAGTGATTGTAATTTTTTGCTAGTACTGATCAGAGATGCCTTCCCTTTAGGGGATTTTGCTCTGTCATGTAGTAGCTTCCTCCTCCTGTTGTAGAACTTGTTAATGGCTGGAGTCCACCAGACAGGACGCCTGCCTTTGGGGGAATGGGTCTTGGTTTTATTTGGGATTGCATGATCCATGCATTCTTGAAGGTGTCCATAGAAAGTGTTTATAAAGGATTCAGTGGTGTGGGCTGTGGTTTCCACTGGCCCAGGGGTCTTGAGGGATACCACTTCAGTCTTAATAAGTGTGAAGTCGGCTTTTGAGAAATTCTTCACTGTGGTCTTTTGTGCTGGGGGTGGGGGCAGGCTGTGGATTTCCAGTGAGATTAATTTATGGTCTGATCTCACCAATGAGGGGTATACTTCCGGTGTGGAGCATAGTGTCCCCATGTTTGTGATGATCAGGTCTAGTATATTATCTCCTCTTGTGGGAGTGGTGACTAGTTGTTCCATTGCATTTGAGTTTATGAATTCTAGGAACCTTTGGGCTAGGGTGTTGGGGCTTGAGTAATGCTCCCAGTCTATGTTTGGGTAGTTGAAGTCTCCCAATATGATGGTATTTGGAGAGACATTCATACTCTCCAGTGTCTTCAGGAAGGCTGAGTGGGGTTCCTGAGTTTGAGAGGGTGGTCTGTAGCATGCTACAAACTGTAGGGCAGTTTTGCCTATGGTTAGTTGCACATGGATGGTCTCCAATGCTTCGTGCATTGCCACTAACCTGGAGGTGTGGGTATCTTTGATGAATATGGATACTCCCCCTCCTTTTGTGGTTCGGTCCAAGTTTTGGGGCCGAAAAACATGATATGAGGTATAACCTGGTAGTGCTGGAGTGCTCTCAGGAGCCTTGAACCAGGTTTCAGTCGCTGCACAGACATTGATGTTCTCCATACTGAGGCGGGCTTCGAGAGCGTGCATCTTGAGGTTTAGACTTCTAGCATTGAGCAGCATTACCCTTAGTTTTTTTCCACTTGTGTTTTCTAGGGAGGTGGGTTTATCTTTTGAGCCTTGCCTAAAAAAGGCACTATGGGGGTGGCAAGAGCCTTGGCCAATATCCGGAAGCCCAGGGATGACAGGTGCAAGCTGTCCCTTGCGAAGCAGCGTTGCTTGTCAAGCATGTCATCCCAAGCAGACAGACATTGGATCCCCTTAGAATGACACCAGTAATTGAGCCAATTGTTAAAGCTGATCATTTTGTCTTTGTACTGTGGCATCATTCTTGGTGAGGGTAAGATGCTGCTCAGGGTCAGGGTCATACCAGCCTGGGCTACATAATCAGAGAGCTCCTCTATGTCTCTTTTCATGTAGTCCAGGGAGGTACGTCTCAGGTCATTCACACCGGCATGGACAATGGCTAAGTCATATTTGTACTTGCTTTGGAGTCACCTGAGTGCTTGTGTTATGTGGCGGATTCTAGCGCTCGACAGGCAGCTTATTGTAACCTTTTCCTTGTTCAGTCTGGTGAGCGGGACTTCAGTGTGTTTGACTATGGAGTCACCTATTACAAGTGTATCAGGCATGTTGTTTGGCCTTAAGGGCTGTGACTGTTTGGCACACTGACTTTGTGAACTATGTGTTGCATGTGCTATGTTTTGAGGTAGTGGTTGCTTGGATGTCTGCTTTGGAGGCCTCTGTTGTTTTGGTAGATTTTTAATTAAAGCCTCTGAGTATGTTTTTGTGTGTTTATGTGTTTGGTTTGCAGTTGTGATAGGTCTATGTGAGACTGGGTTTGTGGTGTGTGTGGTTACCTTCTCCTCCTGACTGGTTTTGCCAATACTGAATCGAGAGAGCTCAGCCTCCAGTTTGGCTATATAGTTGCATCTCTCACATATATTTGTATTTGTTGGGAGGAGGAGAGGGTTGTCTGTGTACATGAGGCAGTTGTAACATTGCCTCAAGATTCCCAGATTCACCAGCTGAACTGGAGAGGATGCCAGTAATTGACCCTTCAACATGCTAGAATAGTGTAAGGGATTGCTGTGTAACTGAGTCAGAAAGGACCTATAGGGAAATGGGTACTCAAGGGGATTGTAGGTGGATGTAGTGCTTTCTTTTTGTTTAAGAGTGCTTTACCTGTTTAAAAATGCTTTAGGAGCAAGTGCTGGGCTTTTCAGATAGAGAATAGACTGTTTAGATTGAAAGTAGAGCAGTTCTAAGGGAAAAACTGAAGAGCATATGGATATGGATACACTCCCTGGTTGTGTTGTGTGTTACAAGTCCTGTGTTCATGAAGCATGGTATAAAACATAACCAGGCACTGCTGATGTGCATATGTGACCCTGAACTAGGTGTCTGTTAATGCATATATATTGTTATCCCCCATACCGAGGGATAGTAATAGATGTACATACCTCTTTGTAAAAACTGATGTCAGCACCCTATAAATACTGCAGGAGAAGAAAAGCCACCCAGTAATGCGAATAGCGTGCTGTGCTAATGCGTCTCTGTCAAGTGTCATAACATAGTTAGGTAGGGGCTTGAATCCTACAAAAGCCATGTGTGTGTTTGTCACACAGTTTGTCAATGTGTGGTGGGTTTTGCTTTTATTATTGTATGACATATAATTATAACAGTAATTGCAATGCACACATCAGGTATGTGTGTGCCACATACAGATATGTACCTGTGACCTTCAATAGTTCCTATGTATGAAGCCCGCCTCATATGAATACAGTTGTTACCTGTGCCAGCATGTCCTGCAGATTCCCAGACTGTATGCCATACATGTATGTTGTTGACAATGCAGGCTACTGCAGTGATCTGTGTCCTAGGCCAACTGGGTGACACACACTCATGAAAGCTGTGATATATTAATGTGGGTGAGGGTTCATGTCTGGAGTATATGTCACACATGTTATAACACAGCAAAGTCTGTGAGTAATGGACATCCAGTGTAGGTGTATGGCAACTGTTGCTGATATGCATAAAGACACCTTCTTGCTTAGGCGATACACCAAGGGACTGCACAATACCTTTGGAAATATGAATATCACAGGATAGACAAGAAAACACTTGTCCATATGTACACACCATTACCCGTTTTACATGATGGGTGCTGCCACCTACATGGTACTACTGGAATACTATGTTAAGTACATGCTGATGACAAAGTTACAGTTGCGTTACAGTAATAGAGCATGGCTTGGACAACAGGTATCTATCTGTATGATACCCTTGTGGTGGTCATGTGTGTCATGTGCAGAATGCATTGGAGGCCACTGTAAACATTTCCAGTCGTGGATGAACATATCGCTAGTGTGTTGGCATATACGTGAGACTGCTATATGCCAAACAGTATTCTTCCCAGGGATGTGTGGGGCTCAGTAAGAATGGCTACTGGTATAGTGTAGTACTGCAGGGATATCACTGACACTGGGTTTCCTACATCTGTGTATCAGTTGAGGATACATCATGTAATAGGTTCATAGGTTCATACTAGGCTATCTGCCCTAGGGCAGTTATAAGCCTAGCCAGACTGGGTTTGTCTTTCGCCACCCATTTTAAATGTAATTTGATATGGCCTTTTTCCAGGTTAGTATACTCAACCTCTGTGTAGCAGTGACATAGAAGTGAAACCCGGGGTAAACCTACAATCTTCCATCCACTCAGCAACAGTCCTCTTGCAGAGAGTCATTAAGGGACTCTGCCTAACCTGCACTGTGATTTTATTCCAGAGTGAAGGGAGCCTCTGGGTTATGAATCTGTCCCTCCAGCATGTCCTATTTATGTAAGTGCTGAGGTGCAAGTGTCACGAGCGCATAGCTCCATGGAATTTGGATTTTCTGAGGTGCAGCATGTCCATTAATTCCAGGTTGGACATGGTTCTATATGTCAGGCATCTGTTGGAGCCCTTTGATCCCCTTGGTGAGGTACTTTTGTGGACTTTCCAGTTGCTGCAGGTCAGGTGTCTGGTAAGGTACACCACAAAAGGGGCATTGTACTCAATTATGGGCCTGATGAGGGATGACTAAAGAGGCACGATGACCTCCTGTGATCTAGATGTGAATCCCTTCATGATTAGGTGGCCTATATAAACTGTCTGTGTAACCACTACAACCATATGGTTGTCAAATGAGAGTTTGCTATCAACTCGGGTCCCCAGGTCCCTAATCATGTGTACAGTACTTAATGGCTTACCACCTATGTGTTAATTTGTGGGCACTTTGTTCTTGCCAAAGGGGATGACTATACACGTTTTGGCGTTTAGCTTGAGGCCATGGCTCTGGCACCAGTTGTCTGTTTCTATGAGGCCCTTTTGTAGGATGCTTCTCTGGTGAGTTGATTATGGCGCCCAGTTTGCAGTCATCTGCGAACCTGCTCAGCCACAGTCCATCTGTGTTGGCCTGTACCTCTGAGAAATATATACCAAACAAGAGAGGTCCCAGGACTAAACTCTGTGGGACGCCACTTGTAACCGGTTTGGAGTGTGACATGGCTCCAGCAATTCTGACCATGTGTGTTCTGTCCATGAGCCAGTTTGCAATCCATCTAGTGACATAGGGGTTTATAGTTATGCTGGTGAGCGTCTCTATAATGCCCGAGTGGGGTATTGTATCGAAGGCTTTTGTGAGGTCCAGGTAGGCTGTGTTGAACACCTTCCCCTCGTCACTGGCCTTGGTGACTGTTTTAAAGACATCGGCCAGGTTTAAGAGGTAGGATGTGCCCTCAACAAAGCCGAACTGGGTAGGGTCCAGTGTCTGTAGGTCCCCAATATCTTTATTTATGAGGTCTATGATGATCCTTTCCATAGCTTTGCAGACCAAGCTAGTCAGGCGTATGGGGTGATAGTTTCCAGGACCTGTTGAGGCACCACCTTTGTGGAGAGGGATCACTGTTGCTGTATGCCACTCCTTGGGTACATATACCGTGGTAAGGCTGGGATTGAACAGTAGTTTTATGTTTGTGTTTAGTTCTTCTTGGAGTTCATGTAGAATGCAGCCTGTGACACTGTCTGCTCCCATTGATGCTGTGCTTTTGCTTTGGAGAGGGCGACTGAGCATCTCAGATGTCAGGGGGGCATCACTCTGCTGGGATATATATTTGCCCTTGTGGTGGGGAGGGGGGGTGAGATGTTTGTGCAACCTGTCAGCAATGATGTTGGCAATGTATGTGGCTTAGGTGTATTCTTTGTCATTTAGGACAACTTCTGAGCATATCTGGGAATTCCCACCCAGATTCCTAACATAAGTAAAGAAAGCCTTGTGATTATCCTTAGTGTCTTGTGCAATATTTCTCTTGAAGCTGGCCTTAGACGATTTTATGAGTGCCCGTAATGTTTTCAAAATACTGATCAGAGATGCCTTTCCTTTGTGGGATATTGCTCGATCATGTAGTAGCTTCCTCCTTCTATTGTTTTCTGTTATGTGGCTGGGGTCCACCAGACAGGACGCCTGTCTTTGGAGGATTGGGTCATGGTTATATTTGGAATTGCATGATCTGTGCATTCCTGAAGGTGTTCATAGGATGTGTTTATAAAGGATTCAGCAGTGTGGGCCGTATTTTCCACAGGCCCGGGGGCTTTGAAGGATTCCACCTCTGTCTTGGTTTTGAGGTGTGTGGAATTTGCTTTAGACAACTTTTTCACTGTGGTTTTCTGGGCAGGGGCTGGGGTTGGTATGTGAATATACAGTGAGATTACTCTATGGTCTGATCTTACCAGTGAGGGATACACTTCTGGTCTGGAGCATAGAGTCCCCATGTTGGTGATGATCAGGTGCAGTATGTTTTCCCCTCTTGTGGGAGTGGTAACAAGTTGTTCCATAGCATTTGAGTTTACGAATTCTAGGAACCTTTGGCCTATGATGTTGGAGCTACAGTAATGCTCCCAGTCTATGTGTGGGTAGATGAATTTGCCCAATATAATGTTGTTTGGAGACACCTTCATATTTACATGTGTTCTTAAGTAGGCCAAGTGGGTTTCCTGGGTTTAGGAGGGTGGTCTGTAGCAGGCTATGAACTGGAAGGCAGTTTTACCCACTGTTAGTTGCACGTGATAGTCTGTGATGCTTCATGCTGTGGCACCAACCTGGGGGTGTGGGTATCCTTGACATGTATTGATACTCACCCTCCTTTCATAGTTAGTTCCATGTTTTGGGGCTGTAAAGCATGGTATGAGGTGTAACCTGGTAGTGCTTGGGTATTCTTGGGAGCCTTGAACCAGGTTTCTGTTACTGCACAGATATCAACATTCTCCATCCTGAGTAGAGTTTGGCCTGCATGCATCTTGCGGTTTAGATGTCTGGCATTGAGTATCATTACTTCCAGTTTCTTATCCCCTGTGATACCTATGTAGGTAGGTTTGTGTTTTCAGCCTTATCACCAGAATGCAAACATGTGCAGACATTACACTTTTGGAATTAACACTGGTGTATAAAAAACTACAATGACAATCATACTGTTAATGCATCAGGCATGCTGGGATATACCCACATTGATATCATTACACTGTACTGTAAACAACATGATAATATTCCTACAGTGCTATGTAGTCACCCTGTGCATCAGCACTATGCTATCCTGTTCCTGCATCAATGTTACAGATTGCAGGAGGTGGCACAGTTTCATCATATGCACAGGGTGTGTACTTGGTATGCCAGAGTCTGCCATTGACACATCCAATCAACATGTATGTGTGTGTGTGTTAGTGAGGGACAACAGTACAAAATGGGGCAATGTTGATGTGGTGTGTGTGTGTATGTGTTAGCCCTAGGTGTTAGCATTATGCATATGTTTATGCATGCACACAGTTCCACCACATGGCTGTCATATACGGGTGTTTGTGGACAGACACAGACTGTACCTGCCAGGTCATACAGATCACTGTCTCTGGCCATGGACACGGTACCTGTGCCTGGCAGGGGTGCTATGGGCAGTATCAGGTACTAAGCCAGACTGGGTACTGTCATCAGAAGCAGTTGGTTGATGACTGGACACATGTCCCTGCTGGGACTGTCCAGAGCCACGTACACGTGGTCTTCTAGGACGGTCTGATGACAGCACAGACCCAGCATTGCTGGGGCTGGTACTGGCACTATGGGAGCGGCTGCGGGTTTGTTGTCATCCGCGATGACTGCCAGCTGATGATGCATACGTCACACTGACACCTCAACTGTCCTGCATTGCCCTGGCTCATGGACATGTAGTTGTGGAACAGATCTAATGTGTCCCCCCAACGTCTGTCAATGACCTTGCCGACAGTATGGATGGCAGCAGCAACATCACGCATAGTGTCATTCATAGCAGTGCAATGTGCTCTAAGCTCCCTCAGACCCTGTCTGGTGTACCGTTCCATATGTGCCTGTGCCTGCATTACAGCCTGGAACATAGCTGAGGTTGAAAGACCTCTGTGGGCACATCTGACAGGGGCAGTACGACCACGGATGCTCCCACGAGAACCCCTGCACATCTGCCTGTGTGGTACCATGTCAGGACTCTGGCCATGGCTGCTATGAGGGGATGCATGTGCCACTGATACCACATTACCCTGGTCAATGCCCACTGTATGCTGTCCCTCAGCTAAGGACATTGGTGACAATGGATGTATCGGCAGGATGACTGTGCGCATTGATGGGGTTGACTGCTGTGTACTGTCGATTGGCTGACCAACAACAGACCCTGTCACACCTCCCTGTGCCATTACACATATATCATCATTATCACTATCCCCAGCAGTGGCTTCAGGTTCCCTGCTGCACGCCAACAGAGCAACATCAGAACCTGTGAGAGGAAGACACAGGCACATGCACACATGCAAACATGCACACGGGCACATGCACACATGCACACATGCACACAGGCACATGCACACATGCACATGCACACATGCACACATGCACACGGGCACATGCACACATGCACACGGGCACATGCACACATGCACACATGCACACAGGCACACATGCACACTCCTCAGTACAGCAGATACAAACACACACACACCTGCAATCCAACACATACACAAAACTGTTTGAGGGTATTATTAGTATTAATATTATTATTAGTATTAATAGTATTGTTATTACACACTCACCAGCATGGATTGGCTGCCTTGCTGTTACTCCAGAGGGACCTGCACAAATAAGAGAGTTATTGTCAGTGGCCACAACTGTGCCATTGATACTGTGAGTATGATACAGTACAGTAGTACAACAGTTGGCTTTCACAGGTGTACTGATGATATTCAGAATATCAATCTTGCACAAGAATAGCAGGATAACAGCTACACACAGTACACATCTCACACATGCATGAACTACCAGTGCAGAGAACAGTCAACTACAGATATGGCATGTTACCTGCACACTCCATGTCCACATGCTGGGTGGCTCCAGCCTCCATCATGACACATGTCTGTGGATGTTGTTGTTGTTGGCCTGGAGCCACAACACTTAGGAGGAGCTCCTCCACTCTGGTGAGGGGGGTGGATAGGTACCCCACCACCTGTGGCAAGCTGTTGTCTGTGGATATCAGACGCACGCTGATGGACATTTCTAATTAAATCACTGCAGTGATGGCGTACCTGCTCATATGTCCGGTTATGCATGCCTATGTCATTTACCCGACGGACAAGGTCTTGCCACAGTGCAGCCCTCTCCTGCTGGTTCTGGCTGGTCCTGGAAAACAGTGTGGAAAAATCCTGCACCAGGCTCTGGTGTATCTCCTCATCCTCTGCAGCTGAATAACAGGGGTTGCGCTGATGCACCATCACCCTGGAAGGAAAAGAAAAATATGTGAGCAAGTAATATGGCACGTAATACTCTACTGTACTGATATCACTGAACTGCCATATATAGCATCTGTCTGTCTATCAGGGGATACACATGTAAATTACCACATATCAGTGCTCAGCCAACAACTGTGTGACAGTGCCTGGCACACTCCATACAACAAACTAGTATACACCAGCACTCGGCACACTGTTTGAGGTACAATGCACAACCTCACACTGGGGGTATGTATCAAGCTAATGGATGGATAATATTGTCATCCCATGCAATGCAGGCAATGCACATTTACAGTTTCACTGGTAATCCACCCTAGTCTTTGCTGCCATACCCCTACCTACATCGCAGTCATACACAGGGAACTACAGCACAACATATGGCAATGTAGTATGTTTGTATCCCAATAACTGACACATCCTTCTCTGGCCTCACACTAAGGTCACACACTACCATGACAGACACAAAGTCATGCTGAGCAATCACACCATTACAGACCTTGCACACAGTCAGTGTCACACTCATTCCACCTCACATAGTTGGTATTGCAATGAGTACATGTGTGTGTGTGCATTGTGTCATAGGTAGGTACTATGCTATTGGCCCTGGGCCTACGGCAGCATAGTCTTATGCTACCCTGCCTCTTGGGGCACATGCAATGTGATTGTACTTGCTCCTGTCAAACAGTTACACAGAGGTGACTCATACGGCATATTACCTATCTCCATAACATTCATCAGGGGTATGTCTAACATCTACTAACAAGGAGCCTTGCTTGTTAATGCTGGGTGGTTTAGTCCAGGGTATGGCTTATTTGTGGATAGGAACATGTACCTCCAGCGTGTGCTCTTTACTGCGGTGACAAGGATGAGGGCCATAGGTCATTTAGGCTGGACAGATTGTGAGGTGTTACCATGGTGGTTGGACAACTGGTATGGGTGTGACATAACTCTGTATATCCAGCAGTGGTAACCTCTGTGTAGGTAGTATGAAAGGCACTCTATCTGTGGTTTTGTCAGTCACTCTGCATAGGGAATGTGTTTGAGGGCATTATCACTCTTTGTTAGGTATGTCTGTGGCCTTTTCCCTTGCTGTAGTTGTCATGGGAGGTACATACCATGTAGGACATTGTGAGGTGTAGACGGGTACACTGACCTACATTTCCCTAGCTGACAAACCATTTCTGATGACCCATACCATGTACAGGGATTACAAGACTAGTGTGCCACTGTGAATATCAAAGGGGAGGCTATTGTACACTTGTTTCCCATGTTCCCTTCTGACACCTCCAGTAGTAGGCAGGCAACCACCTATGTGGTAGTTAGTGGTTAAAGTGTTTCGGAATGGGGTATGGGACTCCAGTATCCACACTGGTGTTCAGTCCATGCCTTCGTCACCAGGCACCTGTTGCAATGCATCTGCCCCCATGTGCCTCTCTCACTCTATATATATCTTTATATATATATATATATATATATATATATATATATATATATATATATATATATATATATATATATATATATTCATATGCATACATAACTATAGACATTCATATCTGTCTGTATATGTGTATGTATCTATATATATCTATATATGTATGTGTCTATTACATCTATATGTATATACATATTCTATCTATCTATCTATATATGTCTATCTATTTATACATACTTCGCTATCTATGTCCATATATATATATATATATATATATATATATATATATATATATATATATATACACATACACACACTAACATACTTCTAAACATCCATTGCTGTACAACCTACATTGTACTACAACCTACATTGATATGTGCACATAGCAGCCTTCAACTACATATGTATGTCCAGCCTTCACTAACAGTTGCAGTATGTCTCTTCCCCTATGCACATCTTCATATACATATAGATACAGACTGCTAACACATATGGAGGGTTCACAGTATATAGATTATTAGATTATGTAGTTTACATTACCTTTGTTTCTGACAGCTTTTTGGATGTCTGGCTTGCTGGCTGGCTGGCTTGATGGCTTGTTTTTTTTTTTTTTTTGGTCTCTCTCTCTCTCTCTGTCTCTCTCTCTCCCTCCAGTTGCTGCAATGATATTATTGCATGTGTGGACTGGCAGTACAGGCTGCTTTTGTAGGTATCTGCACATGTGCATGTGATGGCCTTTGCACCAATTGTTGGCCAGCATTTACTAATTGCATGCAGCCTGCTGTGTGGTAATTGCAGTTCTCACTGTGATTTCAGGACAGTGCTATAGAATGTTAGGTTAGGTAGGCATAGGCCTTTCAGTTTTGCAAGGTGGGGACCATGCTGGTTTGCTGTGGACAATGTTGTGTCAGTCAAAAGATTGGTATATCTCTCATATCTAAGGCTGTATTGTATCCACTGAAATGCATGCTGTACTGAAACCTGACTGTTGCTTCTTCCAGTTCATTCTTCTCAGTGTGTATGTTAACTCACACCTAATAATGCTAACACTGTTTACATGGGAGTATGTACTTTCCTGTGGGACTCGTGGATTAACTGGTATACAACAGTAGCTCTTGCAATGTGTTGCTATGGCTTCACTATTTTGCCTTTACATTCACTCCTTGAAGGCCTGATATTTGTCTTTACTGGAATGTGTTGCTATGGCTTTTCTATTTTCCATTTACATTCACTCCTTGTAATGTATGATATATTTCTTTCAGCAGCAATTTCTTATATGTTTGCTGTGGTTTCGTGGCACTGCATGCAGTCTGGTGAGGCCAAGGTCTGGGGTTTGACACTTACAAGGGTATCTTATTTTGCTGCTGAGCAGTAGTATGGCCTTGTACTTTGTACTAACAGTTATGAATATCAGGCGCATGCAGTGCTTGTAAACTGCTATACTGTCCTTAGTTTGTTAGATGGCTACATCCTTTGATATTTCTAGGTTGTACTCCTACATGAGGTCGTGCTTGTGGAAGCAATTCTACAGCTATTCGCAGAGTGTGTAACAGCAGACAGGCTGATATGCCTGTGTGTTTCTGACACCTGCAGGCCTCAGTACTCTCGGGTATATATTTGAGCAGCCTCAGGGAACGGTACATATCAGTGGGATACACCCGTGATATATTTCAGATATTCTGCAGTTGTGACTGTGGGGTATTTTGAGCATATGTATTACTACACCATTTCTGACATGCAAGTAGTGTGTACTTTAACTTATTGACGGTCACCATTACGTGAGATTCCCCACCTTTCTAACTACTGTTAGTACATTTCACAGGGAGTCAGTGGGGCACAGGTAACAGTTTTTGACAAATGAAGGACATCCCTGTAAATCAGTCACAGTTGGGATGTCTGGCCTCATACCTATTCAAATATGGTGGTGTTTATCCTGCTCTGATACCATGTGTGGTTTGTAAGGTGCTACTCTAACATTATTACCTCCTAGCATGACTGTTTCTCTTATCACACTAATGTAATGCAATTCCACAAGAATTGCCAGTAAAGATACAGGAAACAAGCTTTGTGTAATGGCCTTCCTATATTCCCTTTACATTCAGTCCTTCTATGTCATGATATATTGCTTTCAGCACCAAGCTCTTGTATATCAGTTATGGCTTAGTGGTAAGTCATGCAGACTAGTGTTTCCAAGGTCCTGTGTTCGAGATTGACAGGGGAATTTCATTTTGCTGATGAGCAGACTACAGGCCTTGTCATACAGAGTGACTAAGGCACTTTTAAGCAGTTGTAAGCCAGTTTGCGCTGGTTTGCGCGATGCTTACACATGCGCACACTCGCCTAAGTGCACCCTTGCTTAGTTTAGTGCACACAAGCGCACACGTGCTTACAACTGCTTAAAAGTGCTTACTCCCGCTAACACCCACGCTAATTTCTTTTAAAGAAAAGAAAATGGGGAGATAGGAAAGTGGTGAAAAAGGGGGCACAAAGAGGGTAGGACAATAGGAAAACAAGCTCGGGATGTGCAGGAAGGATGTAGGGAAGGCCCATAGCTGCCCATTTCTTTACCAGCAACAGCTGTGCATATGTGTGAAATTTGGTGTGAATTTTGAAGCCTTCCACCTCTGAGAGAGGGGTGAGAACAACAAAATATGTTGTACAGCCAATGTTAATTATCAGTTGACATGTCTAGCAGACATGTCTGCAAAATGGGCAGCTATGTATGGGGCGTAATTTTTTTGTGGGAACAGAGTGCCCTTTTTTTTTTTTCAGGTGAGAGTGGAATGTGAGGTACAGGAAGTAGGTATATTTGGGGAGGTAGGTTGGGGAGGTTAACAGACAAGACAAACAAGACACATACAGGGGCAGAGTATGACACATGTGGGGGGTAAACACAATTGACGGGGACAGATGTTTGGATATCGCGAGCCCATGAGCCCACAGATGGCAACAGTGGAACTGAGATCCCCACCCATGGGCAGTTACCACTGCGCCTTCACTGCCCAGGACGGGGCTGTGCTGGGGGCTGTATAGGATGGGCAGGCACACCCGTGAGTTGTGCCACCCTCACCTCGAGCTGGTGTAGGGAATCAAGCATAGCATGCCTGATCTCGCTACTCACCACAGACCGGACACTATGGAGGGTGAGTGGACGTTCTCCTCCGGCCACGCTTGCAGAGGGGGGACAAGCCCCATGCAGCGCTTCCACCCAAAGGTGGCACAGGGCCACCGGAGGAGGTTCCGGCCTGGGCACTGGTGCCAGGTGCACTCGCCAGCTGAGGTGGGAGAGGTGGGTCCGCTGGAACCCGCCTTCCCTGTTGTCCTATGTTTATCAGTATTTTATGATATTTTGGGTTAGTAACAAACAACACCATTCAAAATTAGTTGTAACAGCATGCATCAGTATTCCCATTAACCAAACACCCATGAATTTCAAACATTGAACAACAAGCATAACACATGCATATTTAGAACAACAGTACACAATCCAACAGCATGCACACTTGATTGATGGCAACAGGCCATCAGGTTTGGATATGTGAACAGGGCACATGCAGATATGTATGAACCAACAGGACAAATGTCCATGGGAATTAATTGTGTATACACATACCCAGTTTGGTGTGGAATGGCATCATTTGTGAAAATGGGGTAGGGTGAAGAAATATTACATTAACAACTTAAACTACGTATACATATGCTGTACATTCCTAGTAGCTGCAGATATATATCCCCTACATGTCTTTGTACAGTTTCCTATATGTAACCTTAGGAATGTTGGTGATGGGAATGTTACTGCTACATTAATATACATTCCATTTTTATTCATACATGTTCATATCTGGCTGTGTTCAGGTACAGCATCCTGCTACATTTGATTTATATGGCTCTAGACAACTGTGGATGTTCAGTATTTCATACAACCATACTATCTCCATATTGCAAGGGTACAGCACCATATCCAAATTATGGGACAGACACATTCCAGGTTCAGTACTTTATTACACACATTTCACTCTTTGGTTGTGGCTGTCTCATTCATTTCATTATGTACTGACTGCAGTATAACTTTATTCCAGACTTATTACAGCTTTCTTGGTCGATTCATACCCTCTTTCTCACACTCTCACTTGTTTTATTTTTACAATTCAAGATGGTACTTAATTCTAGGCGTTATTAACAATTCTTACTTGGTTACAACAATCCTTTCCAACAGACTCACTTATTTCATATGGCAGATTTTAAAAGGGGATGTATTTGACACATGTCTATCCTTTGTAAATTGATTACCAGTCATTTTCAGGGTGAAGCAGTTATCTGATGTTACAATACAGGTGGAAACTCTATTTCAGACTTGTTTAATGTTTATTTCTGGATTACAGGCTGCATCACTTATCTAATCTTACAGTACTAGCAGAATCTTTCTTCTAGGCTTATTTGAACTTTATTAATATGTAACAACACTGAACTCTTTTACAAGCTGTCTCACTTATATTCTATAACAATTCCAGCAAAATAATTACTAACCTGCCTGGTGGCGCAACCTCACCAGCCTATCAGCATAGGCTCGCTGATTCATGGAACGGACACCTGCAGCTGTAATATAAATGAAGTAATATTGGAACATACATATCCATAATATAGGCTAGGATAATTTCTTAAATACTTAATTACATGGATACTTACTCAGTAGTGGGGCGTTGGGCATTTGCTGGGCTTCCTGGATCCAACGGTTCAGTTGGTCCTGCTTATGTTTCTTCATGTCCGCATGGTGGTGACGGGCCCGTTCACCAGTCCTTGGTATGCCTGTGGCATTGGTGAGATCATGTGCCAACCGGTTCCACACCTCTGCCTTGTATGCACCCCAGTGAACCTGGCCCTGCATGAGTTGAGCCTCATGATCGTGGACTAGGAGCCAAACCATATATTTGGACTCCTCAACACCCCAACTCTGTGCTCTAAAGTGACTTCCCTCTCCTGCACCTGCCATCCTGACTGCAAATGGGTACCACAATCAGTTATGCTGTGTATTCCCGCCTATGGGGCTTATATATGCCCATTTTCCCGCACTTATCTGTGATTGGTCATTTTGGATATTTATCAGCTTAAGAAAACCTGCTTTGTCATGCTTCTATTTCCATTCATTCCCATATATATATGCTAATACTGCATTTCTCAGTACAACTGTCATGGCTTAGTAGTTCAGTACTTTGACTATGGTGCACAGCATCCTGGGTTCGAGCCTGGGCATTGCTTTTTTTGTTTTTACTACTGTCTAGACAGGCTAGAAGGTGTGTCTGTGTAAAGGCGGTTTTGATACAGCTTGCTCAACGTTGCCTGCCGGTAAGCTGGTTGGCGCGCTGCGCAGCTCCGCGCAAACGGCTTACGCTGGGTAATGCGTTATTTGGCTATGAGCACGCATATTACGCTGTGTGAAGTGTTGCTCAGCTATGGGCACTCATTTTAAGCGTGTTAAAGCGGTGCTCAACTCCGGGCACTCATATTACACCTGTTAAACCGCTGCTCACCTGCGGGCAGTCATATTATGCTTGTTAGACCGCTGCTCACCTATGGGCACTCATATTCGGATTTGTAAAGCTTTGCTCAGCTATGGGCACTTATACAATTTTTTTATATTTTCTTGTGTCGGATTTCTTCAAAAATACATGGCCAATTTCATTACATTTTACTTAAATTATAGTTATATATATATATATATATATATATATATATATATATATATATATATATATATATATATACATATATGTCAAGGGATTGTTTCATACTTATTTAAATAAAAATAGAAAATGATGTTGTGGGGGCACGAACCGTGACTACCTCCTCTTTGGCCAATGTCTCTACCGCTACGTTATTGCTACTTGGCTTAATTTGCATATTTAGATCTTATATGCTTTTCAATGACTGCTAACTGTGACTGAGCGGAGGGCATACCCACGCAAACGAGTGCAACTACGGGCAAACATTTTGGAAATTATAAAAAAAAAATTAAACTGCTATTTTTACGTTTTACATTACAGTTGGGTTTATAGTCTGTGGGGGCATGTGTGGTGTTGTGTTTCTTGACATTTCCGCGGACTCGCTTGTGGGAGTTTACTTTCAGGACTCTGACTCTTCTGGGGGCGTGTCCCTTTGCAGAACTCGGCATTCGGACATGCCCCTACTTTCCTACACGGACCGTGTTAGCCTAGGGTGTGATTCAGCATGTCCTCATGAATATGCATGGCATGCTGACATCATACCGTTAGACTGCAGCCTCCGTGTAAGACATATTAACTCTTACACTGAGGTTTCGTGAATCCTGCCCATTGTCTTTGGAAATGTTTTTAGACATGTTTTTAATGATTGTTTTATGTTTAAATATTTATCATATACATTATGTTAATAGGTTGTTATTTAAGACTGATATAATAATAATAATTTAATACATGTTTTTATTCTTTTTAGTTTTCTATTTATTGCTGATATGGTTATTTACTTATTCTGTATTGCTATGACTATGCATTGAAGTTTAGCTGTTTTTAACTGTCAATTAACATGATGGGTTATTGGATATGGAGTACACAAACCCCAGAGTTGTTTAGTGTGTCACATCTGATGAAGCCTCTGAAATGAAAATGCTGTGATTTAGTTAACCGTTTGTGTTTTTTTTATATTAAAGTTTATTTTTGATTATCCGGAGTTGATCTAATACAAAACGTAAGGAGCAATGCTTGTCACTTTGCAAGCTCATTTCTGTCTACACAGCTGAGAATTAGGGATATTTCAAGGGTAGTTTTTTATGGATAATGTCAATTTTAGGTGTCTGCTTCTATGCAGGGCACCACTAAAACAGATCTATATCACTTCATCAAACTCACTAATTGTTGCACACCTGTTTGTTGAACCCGATTTGTTGAATCTTCATCCATTGAACGATCATTTCAACAAAACTATTTTTCAGGGTAAGTAACCAGCGGCCAACCTACCAAGAGCAACAAAACCAGCATATTTAAAACCCACCCTGGTGGGGGGTGCACCCCCACACCCCCCTAATTAAATATACTACCTCCGAGATCACACTACAGTGAGGAAAGGAGCAAATTCCTGATAATGACTCACTGGTTACTTACCATTGGTAAAAGTTCGCTGAAATGATCGTTCGATGAATGAAGACTTCGACAAATAGGGTTCGACGAAGAAGTGTTCGCCGATTAGTGAGTTTCTTCAAAGTGAAGTTGAACCAATAAAACACATCACGAGATGAAAGCATTGCACAAACCCATCAACTTTATAAAAGCACAGAAGACTGGCTAAACAAAATAGCTCATGGCCAATCAGAAGGTTACACTCAAACTTATTCCTTTGTGATTCATAGGTTCATAGGTTCATAAGTGTTTACTAGGCTAATGACCACAAGGGCCTTTTTAAGCCTTGCCAGGCATCCCAAATCTCTGACAAGTTCTGATACCCTTGATAAGTGTAAGCATGGGCCAGAGAGATGAACCATTTACAGGTTACCTGTGTCCATTAGAGACATAGGTGCCAAACCAGGGATGAATTTCTGGTTTCCCATCCAGTTGTGCAAGCTGCAATTGAACTGGGTTAGGGAGGAACTCTGCTTCACATGGAATAGACCAGGCTATCCCCCACTGCTACTAAAGTATTGTCGTGTCTCCTTAATGTGAAATCACAAAGATAAAGCCCAAAATGTGAAGAACTATGGTACAAACAACTGAATAAACCAGGAAATGCCCAAATAAAAATTACTCGACAATGCAGGAGCCAGCAATGAGATGAGTAGAATGCAAAGGCACTTTACAATGATAAAATGTAAGAAATATAATGAACAGTATGAAAATATATCAGCAGCATAGTCAAAATAAGTTATACAAGTGCAAAAATTACCAGAAGTACCTATATTGTGCTTTGATTACACTGGATTCAAGCCAAACTCTCTGGAAAAGGCATGTTCATAGGTTCATAGGTGTATACTAGGCTAATGGCCCTGGAGCCTTTACAAGCCTAGTCCATAGAAGTGCCTGGCATTGTGCCGCCCGACATTAGTTCCCAGTGCCTCTATCAAGTAGAGCCACTGGAGTGATCCCCGAGGTGAACTTTCTATTTCCCATCCACTCAAGATTTCTCTTGAAGAGGCCCAGTGAGGTGCTCTGCTCGACATGTATGGTAAGTCTATTCCGGAGCATGAGCAGTCTGTGGGTTATGAACCTGTCCCTCCAGCATGTTCTGTTGATTGTGGTAATGAGGTTGAGGTCTCTGGAGCATGTGGTGTGAAGGGATTTGGATTTTTTTAGCTGTAGCATTTCTAACAGAGCTGGGTCAGACATGGCTTTGTAAATCAAGGAGAGATCACCTCTTAGTAGATGATATGAGATGGAGAATAGCTGAAGTTTTTTTGAGTCTCTCCATGTAGGATCCTCTTCATGAGGTACTTTTGTGGCCTTTCCAGCTGTTGCATGTGTCTAGTGAGATACATGCCAAATGGGGCATTATACTCAATGATTGGCCTAATGAGGGAAGAGTAGAGAGAGAGATGATGACTTCTTTCTTCCTGGAAGCAAAACCCTAGGTAATGAGATATGCCACATAGAAGGACTTTCTGACCACAGTGGCAATGCAGTAGTCGAAGGAGAGGTTGCTGTCAACCTGTGTCCCCAGATCTCTTATAACACCTTCAGTTTTCAATGGGCTCCCATCAATGTGGTAATTAGTGGGAAATGAGTTTTTCCCAAAGGGGATGATGACTCATTTTTTGGCATTAAGCTTAAGGCCATGGTTTCAACACCAGTCATTGGTCTCAGTGAGGCCTTTCTGTAAGAAGTCTACATCACTTGGGGAGTTAATAATGGCTCCCAGCTTGTAGTCATCTGTGAACTTGGTCATCCAGAGTATCTCTGTGTTGGCCTGGACTTCTGAGAAGTAGATGCCAAACAGGAGAGGACCCAGCACCGATCCCTGTGGGACTCCACTCATAACTGGGCAGTAGTCTGACTTGGAGTCCTCTACTTTCACATTGTGGATTCCATCTGTCAGCCAATTTGCAACCCACCTAGTGATATAGGGGGTGATGCCTGGTTTGGTGAGTTTATCAATAATTCCTGAGTGTGGTCACCAATGTATGTGAGCTTTGTGAAAATGAGCCAAGAGGCACGCAAACACACTGACTTTATACAGAAGCAGAAAACAAGACTAAACACGATCAGAAGGCCGCATTTGAACTTTTTTCTTTGTGATTCCCAACTCAAAACAGACTGTCACTAGGGTGCACTTCTGAATCTCTTTAATGTAAAATCACAAAAATTAATCCCAAAGGTGAGGAACTAAGCTGCAACCAGGAAACACTCTAATAAAAATAACTCAACATTGCAGGAACCAGCAATGATAAAGTGCAACAGAATATAACAAATAACATGAACATTTCACAGTTTTAATGCAGTAATCACTCTACTGCCTGAATAGCCTGGTCTGCTTATTATCCCATCAGGCATGTCATTTGCACTTATTTACATATATTTTTAAACAGTATAGTATGAATACATAGCATTGTGTATGCTGGGCAATTACCTTGCTATTATTTTAACTGACCGCATTGATAGGCATAGCTGTACTGTAGCCGTCTTATGTTAAGCATGAGTTTTCTGAACTGCAGCCATTATTCATAGAGTTAATTTCTAAAACAGTTAAAATCCAGTCAGTTTTCTTCACTACAAGTGTTTCTCCCTAAGAAAGACAATAATTTTAGTTACAGGCTTGAATTCTGAAAAAAAATGTATGTGTAGTCACAAAGATCGTGATTCAGCCTTGCTGATCATAAGCAGCTCGTGATACAGCATAACTTGTTTAACCTCAATGCACACCAGTGAGGATATAAATTGTCTAACACATGATAGAAGCGATTCTGAACCACAGGAAGGCTGGCATATGGATCAACACAGTGTGCTAAAATTTCTTATCTAAATTAGCAGTTTGGCATATTTTGTACTTTAAGAACATATCAGGCTTAGTGATGTAGCTTCCATGTGCAGCTAAACTGTTTTTACATTTTTGGCAGCTGTATTTATTGCACAAAGCAACATATCCAGCCATTCATCATACAGCTCAGTGAGTGAGGCTATCCTCATGACATCTTGACAACATCAGGTTACTTGGCGGCAATAACTCTCTGAGTACGGGTAAACTGCACTAAGCCACAGTGCACCAAAGTGCCTGATGAATTATTATTGTTCCATTCAGAGCCCTCCTTTTTAATTCTAAGTTTCACTTAGAAGTGGTTGTTCCTGGCCTTTCAGCTCCAGTACTCAGCTTCTGAACCTTAAACTTTGACAATGGGTTAGTAAGCTGACATTTCAGACAGCACTATGTTTCATGTTGTCATGCATTGCCTAGACCTCATGTAGTTAGCAATTTTTTTAATTACCAAAATAATTAAAAGTACAGTTAACAACCAGTAACTGCTTAATCTTTCTCATCTGTTTGATATGTTCTTTTCTGCTTATAATTATTCAGTGACCTCTAAATATTTTTAATTTTACAAATAATAAATCCTAACAATTGTTTTAGCTATCCCATATCAAAAGATTTATATGTAATAACTACCTTTCTGTTTAAAGATCTGTGTTTTAGCAAAAAAGAATTTTTAAATATTAAGATCACTAGTTTGCGTAGTTTACCTGATCCCTTACCTTACCTTATATTTTCTGGCGGAAAAATTTTATTTTTTTCCACTTTCTTCATTCACTTTAGTGCTACCATTTTGGCAGCTATTCAGCTGACTGAGCATAATTGCAAACAAGGGCATGTAATTGAAGTAAAATCAAGGTTTTAATAAAACAAGCACATAGGAACCCAACTGCAATTACTACAATTCTGACATGTTATATTACCAAAACACTTTGTCAACACATGGTAGCATTTCCCCAAGTCAAACACATTTGTTTTTCTAATCATTATATTGCTTTGCTTTTTCCAGCAACCTTTTTACATTAAACATTAATGTCATTTTTAGGTCTTCAAGTCAAGAAGGACTTGAGGAAAGTTTAGTGTCAGCCATTCAAATATGGCACAGATGACTTGCTCAGTAAGTAGTCTGGCATGATCTGGTTAACAAGTGCTGCAAGTAACTTTTTTGAAGATATTACCTTTCTTAGGCAAATTTAAATAAATTCTGATAAGCTCCTTTAAGACAGTTTCTAACAGATGTATTATTTCATCTAATTTTGACATAACTGCAGACCTTCCTGACAGCAGAATTTTAATATTTAAATAAAAATAAGATAAATGATTCTGTACAGTAATATTAACATACAAGCTTAAGCAGTATGCTAAAATAATGTATTTATTGCTTAAATGACATGCCTTCTGTACCCATATGCTGTTTTCCTTTTTTGGAAAGCATATATGGTTAAAACAATATTGGTATTCAGAAACATTTGTAGTGTTGTTGGCATAGCACTAAATATCAAAGATGTCATTGTGTGATGTGGTCTGATGCTGCTCAGGTATACAGTAGGGCAGTTATAGCACCGGTTTTCTGTGAAAAAGGTTTCAAAGTAAATTAGATTGATCATTATTGGTAGCAGTGACACTTTTAAACAGTAGAGATGTAGCCATGCTATGAGCAGTCATGTAAGCAATATGATAGAGCAGTAGAGTGGCACACCTAGTGCTATGCTTATTCACATGTACAATGAAACACCTCATAATGACAACTTAGACAGTGTGAGCAGACCACAGATGGCCAGCCATGAGAACAAAGTGCCAGCTCAGTTTATTTTAACAATGGGGAGGAAGGAGAGAAAAGGGAGACTAGCAAGTAGTGGAACCCACAGAATGATAATCTTCAGGAAAAATAGGCTTATGGGGAAGAAGGGTATTTTGTATGGGACAGATAAACATTTCATATTTTATAAGAAGATGGGTGGAGAAGGCAACAAGAAGCCTTAGGTTCTTAGTTTCATAGGATAATACCATGCTATTGGCCTGGAAACCCTTATAAGCCTTGCAAGAATTTTGCCCATATTCCTACAAAGTCAGCACCTGTTTCCCCTGTCCAGCTGGGACACAGGTGGTATCCCAGGGGTGTATTTCCTGTTTCCCTCTAGTCATCCAGGTTCCTCTTGAGGGCTAGAGAGGTACTATGCTTGACATGGAGAGGGAGTCTATTCCACAGATGGGGGAGTCTTTGGGACAGAAATCTATCCTGCCAACAAGTTCTATTAATGTCACAGATCAGGTTGAGGCCTTGCATGCTGGTTACACGAGTGGAGTTTGACTTATGAATATGCAGCAACTCCATCAAGGCTGGGTCTGAGATGGCCTTGTATGCCAGACACAGGTCCCCTCTGAGCAGTCTGTATGAGACTGAGTAAAGGGACAGGGCTTTTAGACTATCAGTATAAGACAGTTGTTTGAGACCCTGGAATTTCCTGGTCAGGAACCTCTGTGGTCTCTCAGTTGCTGCTTGTGCTTGGCAAGGTACATGCCAAAGGGGACATTGTACTCAATAATGGGTCTGATAAGGGAAGAGTACAGGGATGTTATGACCTCCTTGTTCCAGGATGAAATACCCTTACTTATGAGGTGGGCCATGTAGAAATCCTTATGTACAATGGAGGCATCATGGTGGTCAAAAGTCAGATTGCTATCAGCCTGGATGCCCAAGCCCCTCACAACTGACTGTATGCTTAGTACATTGTTATTAATGTGATAATTAGTGGGGACTGCCTTTTTTCCAAAGGGGATAATGACACATTTGTTGGCATTCAGTTTGAGGCCATGCCTCCACCACCAGTCAATTGTTTGGGTAAGGCCCTCTTGGAGAATGTTCACATCACTAGGGGAGTTTAACACAGCACCCAGCTTGCAGTCATCTGCAAACTTGGTCAGCCACAGACCACTGGTTTTGGCTTGCACCTCAGAAAAGTATATCCCAAACAGTGGAGGCCCCAAGACTGATCCTTGAGGTACACTGCTTGTTACGGGTTTACTACTAGAGGTGGCTTCCCCTATTTTGACTGAGTGAGTTCTATCAGTGAGCCAGTTAGCTACCCTTCTGGTAACTTACGGGTTGATACCTAGCTGGGAGAGTTCATCTATTATGCCTGAGTGGGGAATAGTGTCTAAGGCTTTGGCTAGGTCAAGGTAAGTGGTGTGCACTGTCTTCCCCTCGTCCATGGCTTTAGTGACTGTTTTGAAGAAGTTGACCAAGTTTAACAGGCATGATCTCTCTTTGACAAAACCAAACTTTGTGGGGTGAAGCATTTGGAGGTTGCCAATGTCCTTGTTTATAAGGTCCATGATAATGCATTCCATGACTTTGCAGACCAGGCTAGTTAGGCTGATAGGCCTATAACTGCCTGGGTCAGTGGATGCTCCACCTTTGTGTAGATGGATCACAGTGGCTGTCCTCCATTAGGCTGGGATGAAGCCGGTGCTCAGGCTTTGATTGAATTGGGTGCCTAATGTTGCTGACAGCTCATGCCTGAGTTCATATAGGATACAGCCATGGATGTTGCTGGGTCCCATGGAGACTGTATTTTTTGCCTTTATGAGGGCATTAAACACCTGCTCCCTGGTGATGGGGGGGGGGGCAGGTGCTGGGGATGTCCTGGTTTACTGATGGGGGACAGTGGGGTGAAGTTTTCACTGAACCTGTCTGCCAGGAGGTTGGCAGACAGGTTCAGTGGGGTGAAGTTTTCACTGAACCTGTCTGCCAGTAGGTTGACTATATCTACGGTGTTTGTGTATGTGGTGTTATTGACCACCAGTTCAGAGCAGATTTGGGTGTTACCTTTCAAATTGTGGATGTATGTGAAGAAGGCCTTGTGATTGTCCTTAGTGGATGTGGCCAATTTGGACTCAAAGTTAGCCTTAGCGGATTTCACCAGTGACATTATTTGCTTGTTCAGACAAAGGCGAGATTGTTTCCAACTTGGCACCTGCTACTTCTTGGTCCTGGACAGCAATTGTTTCCTTTTATTATAGAGTTTGTTTATTGCTGCTGTCCACCAAACAGATTTAGTCTTCCTTGAGGAAGATGATTTGATACTGTATTGCTGAGTCCATACAGCTATGTAGGTGCACATATAGTTTTTTGGTGTAGGCTTGGACATTAGTGCTACTTCCTGCTGAAGGGACGGTGGCTGAGAAGTTGTTTACACCTGCTGTCAGGAGATGGTAGTCAGTTTGGAAAAGTTTTTCTGTTTGACTCTGACACGGGGGGTGGGTCAGAGGAGATGGTGATTTCAAAGGTGATCGCTTTATGGCCAGCTCTTACCGAGGGGAATGACAATGTATAGGTGCTACAGTGACTACTCATGTTGGTTAGTACCAGGTCCAAGATATTTTCACCTCTCGTAGGGGTGTCAACCAGCATTGGCATTGACAAAGTCAAAGAATCTCTGGGCATTCATGCTTGGGTGAGAATAGGTCTTCCACTCTATGGATGGGTAGTTAAAGTCATCCAGGATCAGGGTAGAGGGTTGAATCTTGATGGATTCAAGTAAGTCCAGATAGGTTGAGTTGGCGTCTTGAGTCATGGTTGGGGGTCTGTAGCTAGCTATGTTTTGAATAGGTGTTTTTTCAACAGTTAACTGCACTTGGAGTGTCTCCTATGCGTCATACCATTTGACTAGCCTGAAGGTGTGTATATATTTGATAAATATTGAAACTCCACCTCCTTTGGGTTTGTAGCCCTCTGTTTGGGGTCTGAAAGTATGGTAGGATAAGTAACCTGGTAAGGCTAGGGTGCTCTCTGCAGCTTTGAAACAGGTTTCAGTGACTACACAAATGTCAGTGTCCTACAGGACAAGGAATTCTTGCAATGAGTGCAGTTTCATGCTAAGACTCCTAGTGTATAGCAACATGACCTTTAAATTTTGTTTAGAAGAATTTTTCATTGTTGGTAATTTTGTGGTCATGACTTTGCCTAAAAAAGGCATTATGGGGGAGGCAAGAGCCTTTGCCAGAAAATACTTGCGCAAAGGTGAAACCTCGTCAATAACATAAAAAAAAAATAATAAATATTGGACCACACCAGTGGCAAAAGACATTTCACTTTATTGCAACTACCTCCACACAATTGACCAAGCGCTTTCACCCAGTCTCTGTTAGAGCTTTATCAGAGTCATAATGAAAGGTTAAACCTTTTCCTTTTATAACCACAATCATGTAGTTCGATTTCCTGCCACCTAATTAACCAATAATATTTTTTGCTATCTACCTTGGTTTGAAAAAAACCTTAGCACTGTATAAAAATACACTCAGTTCAAGTTACAAAAAATATATTAAAAAACATATTGTTACTCCAAAAGCTTGTATGTAGTATATACATTAATAAAAACTTTGAAACTTTAAAACAGTATTGTAAACCATTGAGCTGCAAACAAACACCTTCTTAGGAGTGAAATAATAACAAGTAAGCAACCTTACTGGGGACATATTGATCCTTTTTCTAAATCTTTAGAGCCCTATGTTTAAGAATGGAAATTCCTTCATTCAAACCTGGCTCATGTTTTGCATTGAGCTTAAACTGCCACATGGATTCCCTAGCAGCTACAGCCAGATCCACATTACTCCTTCCTTCTTTGTAATTAACCCTGCCAATTTACAAAGAAAACAAATATTTTGAAGTTCTTACATAATGTTCTTTGCAAATATAATGCACTGTTCATATTTTTATTTTTGATGTCTCTCACGTGTTGCATCACCCTCTCTCTCAACCTTCGAATGGTCTTCCCTACATAAAATCCAGCACAAGCTGTGCACTTTGCTACATAAACCAACTTGGCAGTGTTACAATTGCACCACCCTGGACATCTCAAAGTTCTTTCATATCCCTCTATAGTGACATAAGGGCCTTTGTTTATAAATCTACAGGCTCTACAAGCTCCACACTTAACCATTTTCGCTCATGTGAGCATTCGCGGTTTAGTCATTCTTCTAATATGAACCCGTTTTCCTCTTATCCATAATTTTGCATCTAATTTTTAACAATAATTTGGTAAGATAACCTCTGTTTTTAAACATTCCTATCAAATTGTACATTTCTTGCCTAAAATTTTCTTCCTCACTTACAAGTCTACTTAGCCTAACCGTTTGCCCCTTGACAACACTCCTTTTCTGGTGTGGTGGGTGACAAGTCTGATAATGTAACAACATATTGGAATATGTGTCTTTTCTATGAATCATAGATGTCAATATTTCTTGTTTTTCACCACTTTTCCTAAGACAAATGTCCAATAAATCCATTTGTTTCACGTTATACCTATATGTAAATTTAAAAAAATGTTGTAGTGTTGTTTAAATAATCTATGAATGTACTGATTTCATCTGGTCCACCTGCCCACAAAATGAGTGTCATCCAAAAATCATAAAAATTAAACCATTTTGTTAAAAAAGGGGACAGGAACACAAACTGAGAGAGAGGATGATGGAACACGCGAGGGACATTAAAAATAAAAAGATGAACAGTGCATTATATTTGCATAGCACATTATGTAAAAACTTCAAAAGATTTGTTTTCTTTGTAATAGACAGGGTTAATTGCAAAGAAGGCAGAGGCAATGCTGATCTGGCAGTAGCTGCTGGGGAAACCATGTGGCAATTTAGGCTCAATGCAAAGCATGAGCCAGGTTTGAATGATGGAATTTCCATAGCTCCCATTCTTAAACATAGGGCTCTAAAGATTTAGAAAAAGGATCAGTATGCTTACTTGTTATTATTTCACTCCTCAGAAGGTGTTTGTTTGCAGCTCATTGGTTTACAATGCTGTTTTAAAGTTTCAAAGTTTTTATTAATATATATACTACATACAACAAGTTTTTGGTGTAACAATATGTTTTTTAATGTATTTTTTGTAACTTGAACTGAGTGTATTTTTATACAGTGCTAAGGTTTTTTAAACCAAGGTAGATAGCAACAAATGCTATTGGTTAATTAGGTGGCAGGAAATCGAACTACATGATTGTGGTTATAAAAGGAAAAAGGTTTAACTTTTCATTATGACTCTGATGCAGGGGTGGAGCCAGGATTTTCAAATTTGTACTCATATCTCCCAGACTGCTGCCCCCTCAACAAGCCACACCCACATTAACACTGCTGACCAAGCCACGCCCCTTCACATTGCTGATCTCTGAACCGATCACTGGCAAGTCTATGCCAGGGTAGCACTTACTTACATGAAGAAGCAGCATGAACATTTCATTCCAAAGGTACTTCCTTAAGTCAAAAAACAAAATACCTTTCTATTTACACTAGGGTAGATCAATCAGTTTGCCTCCTCCCCAGATTACTCTTCTTCCCCTTCCAGCTCCTAACCCTTGTAGTGGCTCATTAGAGCTCCAGTAGTGCTGCTGACTAAAAGACTGGCAGGATCTAGGTAGCACATGCTCCACAGTGTTGTGGCCTGTAGGTACAACATATAGTGCTCTCCCTAGCTAACACCCAAGCTACGAGCCACAACTACCTCCCTTCCACCCGCATGGGTCACATGGCAATCAAACATATACATAAATAATAAATATAACAAATAAATTACTAAATGTCTTGCAAATGACTGATGGATTGCAGTAATTAATAAACTGATGATATATGCTGTTTATGTTGTTTGCATCATAGCAGTTTTGATGCTTCACTCCCCAAATTTTGTTGCAATGCAATTTAGCTTGGGCATATTTGAGACAATATTTATAAAACATGTTGATGACATTAAACTTCTAATGGTTGTAGTCGAGTGAATAACAAATTCACATCAGAGGATGTGAAATTCATGCACATGATACTGATCTTACTTCTTCTTGCTTTTCCCGGTTAGGGGTTGCCACAGCAGATCATCTGTCCGCTCATGATTGGCAGTGGAATTTTACGGTGTAAAGTTGCCAGCCCAGCACCCAACCTTCCATAGAAGGCACACTCACACCTAGGGCCAATTTAGAGTGTCCAATCCACCTACTGCATGTCTTTGGGAGGAAACTGGAGCACCTGGAGGAAACCCACGCAACCACAGGGAGGACATGCAGACTCCACACAGAAGGCACCTGAGCATCGAACCAGAGAACCTCTTGCTGTGAGGCGGCAACACTAACCGCTGCACCACCATGGCCACCCTATAAGTAATAATTTAATAACATTGTTTAAATAATATGATGATTCTCCCAATAGAACAAAGCAGTTTATGACTACTGCATCTGAACAGTGTGGAGTGGCATCTGAGAAGTAAGGATAGAGTAGAAGTTTGGATGAAGGTCCTTAAGGAGAATAACACCAGCACATGGAATAATAGTATATTCATAAAGTACCCAAATGTATTCTAAGAACAAATCCAACACGAAAATGGAAAAATGAAGGTTTACCAACAAGAATGACTGCAAGAAAAAATATAGAAAATAGGCAGGTGGGATCAGAAATTTACTAGAAAAAAAATTAGCAAAGTAAGCAAGATATTGGGAGCAAATGACTACAGGCAGAAAGATAACTGAGTGGAATGTGACCAGGCAAATTAGAGACGGTATTCCTTACCAGGGATTGATAAAGTACAAGCAAAGGGAAAGGGATAATGGAGTACTAAGTGAAAGATCATCTCTGGTAAAGTTTTAATTAAGTCTAGAACATAAGTTGCTGTTAAAAAGGAATAATTACTAGGGAATAAAATACTGTATGACTACAAAAATCAGAGGAGGGTAGAAGAGACAGGAGAGAGATAAAGGTAAGACAAGATACAAAATAACAATGGGAGGACATCTGTAGGGCTTCCAAGCATGCAGCAAAGTCCAAAAGGTGTAGGACTTCTGCTTGAAAGGGTCTGAATAGGTATTTTTATACCGCAACCAAACATAAAAAAATAATTTCCTCAGGTATATAGCAAATGCTGGAGATGTAATGGGACAGACACGGGTAACTGGGAACAAGGTTTTTGGGGAATGTAATGACCTGGTAGATTTTAATAAAATCTCTACAGAGTACTCAGAAATGTTTAAGGAGCAGTGCTTGTAACTCAAATGATTCTTCCAATTTGGGCTACAGTGCCTGAATTTTCCTGACGTGATAAGGCCTAATTAAGTTTAATGCTACTAGATGCCAAAAAGCAACTACTAGAAACTGGAAATCAAATTCTAAACCAGATGTAATAAAGTACTGAATATTGTAAAGGAGACAGAAAAACTGAAGGGTAGGCTCTTTAGAAAGAGAAGAAGCATAGGCCATAGAAATAAATGGAATTTGTGGGAACAATAGATGGAGAAAATTGTTCAGGAGGAGTGAGATTTAAGGTAATATCGGAACCAAGCAATTTATGTCATGTTGGACTGAATGACAGTTGTTATAAAAAAACTATGTACAATGCATGGAAATGAAAAACTTTTGCTATGGGTTGTTTTCTTTTATAAGTGCACTTAAGTCCTTGTCTACAATGTAAGAATTTAATAAAGAAACAACAAAAAAAACAAGCAGAAAAGTAGGGATCTGACTACAATTGCATCTCCCAACAGATTACTCCACAGCCCCCCTGTTCTGTACTCTCCCACTGCTCAACAACACAAACATCCCCACTCTGTACTCTCCCAATGCTCAAAACATCCCACACTCTTTCTCCAACACTACATATTTCTACAAACAACTAATACACAAACTGCAAAAAAAAAAAAAAAAAAAAAAAGCATGACTACTTAATGACACTTTCCTAATTCCTCCAAAACTGTCTTCTACCAAGATGTGTTTTTATGGCATATGACAAAATTATTGCTAACAATCTTCTATTACTCAATATAAATTTTCTGTAGTTATGGTTTTAAGAACCAGTTCTCACTGCGATCCAACCTTTTTTTCCCAAAACAGGTAATTATGCACAATAAGGATTACAACTCGTCATAGTAACAAACAATGACATACCTCTAATTTTTCACTGAAATCTTCTGCGTATGGAACAAACCTACTGTCAGTGTCACCCTTGTAAAACCAGGTACACTCTCTCACTTCAGATGGCTCTTCCTCCCAATAAACAGCATGTCTCATTCAATCATACAAATAAACATCATAACGTCCTCTGTCTGTACTCACTACCACATTTTCTGGATCAGGTTGGACAGAATTGAATGTTTCATGCACGCGATACTGATAACGTATCAAAAACAATATAATACAGTTGAATGCAAAGAAAAACAAATTAAACTCAGAAAGTAAAGAAAAACAGAATGCAAATTTTCATATGAATAAAGTATTTATACTAACAGCATGATATAGATACATAAAACACACGCACACATGCACACACACAATTTACTTACCTTCTCTCTCAACGGAACAACTATTTTAAATTGCGCGCGAGATAAAAATTTATTTGAAAAAAAATTACGTGCGAGAGTGCTAAATAGTTTTAATGCACGTTAGCATGCGTGCGACACATGCATGGCTTTCCTTAAAGGAGAAGACACCACTTAAGCTGTTTCACCTGGATCCTAGTGCCTGCCTTGTGCTACCCCTCCACACAAACACTGTACTGATGTACGTACAGTGCTTACATCTCCCAACGACCCTGCTCTGATGAAGCCCTAACAGACACTGTGTGAAAGTGCTTTGTCAATTGTGTGGAGATTGTTGCAATAAAGTGAAATGTCTTTTACCACTGATGTGGTCCGATTTTTATTAAGCCTTTGCCAGAAGCTTGAAGCTCTAGGCAGACAAATGAAGGCCATCTCTGGCAAAGCATTGTGCTCTGTCAATCATGTCATCCCAGGCTGTCAGGTACTGGATCCCCTTGGAATGACACCAGAAACTAAGCCAATTGTTAAAGTCAATCATTTTCTGTTTGTACGGAGACATCATTTTGGGTGACGTCAGGATGCTGGTTAAACCTAGGACACACCTGCCTGGGACACATATTCAGTGAGCTCAATCATGTCTCTCTTCATATAGTCCAGAGAGGTACGTCTCAAGTCATTCACACCAATATGGACTATGACAGAGTCATAACAGCACCTGTTGTTAACAGACTTGAGTGCATGTGTGATATGGTGGATTCTAACACCTGACAAGCAACTTACCATGACTTTCTCCTTGTCTAACCTGGTGAGGGGCATATCTGTGTGTCTCACGATAGAGTCTCCTATGACTAGTATGTTGGGTTTGTGGCTGGGCCTTAGAGGCTTTGAGACACAGGCGTGTGTACTATGTGTGGTGCTTGGTGTGGTGGGTTGTGATGTGCATTTGTGCTTTTGCCTCGGAGGTCTCTTTTGTTTAGGTATGTTTTTGTTGAGAACCTCCGTACTTCTAACCAACAATTACTTGATATCTACCACCCAAAAAGGTCAGTAGGCAAACTACTCTACAAACACTCCCTTGCCCATGCTTGGAACAAACTTCCCCTTGACTTACGTTCAGTCTCCCACACCTCCCACTTTAAAAATGAACTAAAAGCTTATTTTCTCAATTCCAGAACCTGCCCTTGCCATGACCCTACCTAGTCTTCCTTCCCTTTATGTACCCTCAAAAGGACCATACTTAGTACCTCATTACACCTCTCTCTCCAGTGTGTCTACTATGCATTTGCATAATTTTATACAAACAAAAAATGTTTATTGTTGACCTATTGAACTATATCAATGTAAAATTGTTACTTAGCTTCTTTTTAATGCAACTTTAACTTTATGCATGTAACCCAAACATATGTGAATTGTTTTGCTATAACTGCTATTATATCAATATTGTTTAAAATTGTACTTATTTTAAAATGTACTACTGGAGCTTTTCTCCTCGGGTCTCCACTGAAAATGGGCCACAAGCCCAGTTGGACATACCCGGTTAACAAATGTCAATAAATAAAAAAATAAATAAATAATATGTAGGAGTGTGTTGTACAGGTGTGGGTGGTGTTAGAGGTGTGGTGTATGTAGTGTTTGTGCAGACAACCTTCTCAGTGTCAGATGTACTGGCTTGTGACTGAGACAGCAAGGATTCTAGATTCTTAATGTAATTGCATCTCTCACATATTGTGTTCCTAGGTGGTAGTAGTAGTAGACAGTTGTCCGTGTACATAAGGCAGTTGCTACACTGTCTCAGGATGCCCATATCAACCAGACTAGCAGGAGAAACCATGGGAATTTGTCCATCCATGAATCTGTGGAAGAGAGGTCAGGGATAGTAGAGTGGGTACTATCTGTGGAGAGTACCTATAGGTGTGAGTAGGGCAGGATAAAATCATTACAGTAGCTGTAAGTGAGGGCCTCACACAGGAGGGCTGCTAAGGGGAAAAATACAGCTGAGATACCTCGCAAAGGGTTAAAACAGTGCAGCAGTGCTGTATGATGTGCAAACAAGCACAAACCCATGGAAATGCAGAGTTTAAATAACACAAAAACAAAAGTAAAATAGGAACTCTGGAACTGACCAATCAACCCTTGTCTCTGAGCTCTTACCTAAACACCCTATGGCAGACCAGCTCCAACCAGTTCACTTACTCCCACTAAGTGCAGGTAGGCCCCAATCAACACAAGATGGCATAGCAGGAAACACAGGAATCACACAAACTGATCTAGATATGGCAAAACCTGTAACCAGACTATGCTAAAGATATTTAAATCAGTGAAGCAAGGAGAGAAAAAGTAGTGAGGGTAGCATGGGCAACTGGAAATGGGGAGCTCTTGGCTATAAACAGGGTATGGGGAGTGACACATAATAGGTTCATAGGAGGTTAGTAGGGTAGTGGCCCTAGAGCCTCTATCAGCCTAGCCATGGTAATCCTGGGTTGCCCCAATTGTCCTGGTTAGATGGACATACTTTACAGATCAGCACTGACTACCCCTGTCCATGAAGGACATGGGTACCTTCAATGGGTGAATTTGTGGTCATCCATCCATTTGTCCAGGTTGTGCTTGAATAGGGTAATTGAGAAGCTCTGCTTCACATGAATTGAAAGTTAATTGAAGAGCAGCTAGCAATCTCTGGGAGACATACTTGTCTCTCCAGCATGTTCTGTTAATGTCACTGGCAAGGTTGAGATCTCTAGAGCGAGTGACTCTAGTGCCATATGATTTGCGAATGTACAGCATTTCCATCAGGTTGCAGTCGGACACTGCCCTGTAGGCCAGGCACAAGTTGCCTCTCATTAGCCTATATGATACAGAGTACAGTGACAGGGCTTTCAGTCTGTCCACATAGGTCACGGCTTGGAGGCCCTGTATCTTCTTAGTGAGAAACCTCTGTGGTCTGTCCAGTTGCTGCAGGTGTCTGGTGAGATACATGCAGAAGGAAACATTGTACTCTATTCATGGTCTGATTAGGATTGAGTAAAGTGGGTTTGTAACATCCTTAGACCTAGATGTGATACCTTTACTTATGAGATGCGCAATGTAGAAGGCTTTTATTACTACTGTGGAAACCTGGTGGTCAAATTTCAGATTGCTGTTGACCTGTGTTCCCAGATCTTGCACCACTGGGTTTGAACTTAGAGATTCTGTCAATATTGTAATTAGTGGAGAATTCCACTTTGCCAAATGGGATAATAGTGCACTTTTTTTGCATTTAGTTTTAGAATGTGACTTTGGCACCAATCATTTGTTTGTGTTAGTCCCTCCTGTAATATGTTAACATTGTTGTAGGACTCAATGATTGCACCTAGTTTACAATCATCAGTGAACTTAGTAAGCCAAAGGCTGTCTAATTTAGCCTGGACTTCCGAGAAATAGATTCCAAATAGTAAATGGCCCAGTACAGATCCTTGCAGTACACCACTGGTGACAGGTCTGCAGGTGGAGTCACCAGCTTTGACAGTATGCATTCTGTTGGTGAGCCAGTTAGCTAACTAGTAATGTAAGGGTTAACAGTTAGTTGGGAGAGTTTTTCAATGATACCTGAGTGGGAGATTGTATCAAAGGCTTTGGCTAGGTACAGATAGGTGGTATGCACTGTCTTATCTTCATCCAGGGCTTTCTTGACTTTCTTGAAGAAATCTACCAGGTTCAGTAAGCATGATCTACCCTTAATGAAGCCAAATTGAGTTGGGTCTAGACTTTGAAGGTCACCTATGTTCTTGCTGATAAAGTGGATGATGATCCTTTCCATGGCCTTGCAGATGAGGCTGGTTAGACTTATGTGTCTATAGCTCCCAGTGTCAGTTGATGGTCCCCCTTTATGCAAGAAGATTACTGTTGCTGTTCTCCATTCTGCTGGTACAAAGCCACTTCTCAGGCTATGGCTAAAGAGAATGGCAAAGTGGGTCAGCTGGGTCCTGTTTTAGATCGCTTAGTAAGCAACCTGGGATGTTATCTGGTACCACTGAGGATGTGTTTTTGGTATTGGAGAACAAGGTTTTGACTTGATCTCTAGAGATACTAGATAGAAAACTGGTGTCAGGTATGCTTTGGGGTATGGCTGTTGAGGACAGAGGGATGAAGTTTGCACCAAATCTGTTAGTTAGCAGGTTGGCAATTTCCTCCGGTACAGTGTGAGTGGTACCAACTACTACCAATTTGGCACATAGCTGGATACTCCCTTTTAGATTTTGGATGTAGTTAAAGAATGCCTTATGATTGTCCTTGGCTAGGGATGCTATTTTAGCTTCATAATTAGCTTTAGAGGACTTTACAAGACTTCTGATTTGCTCGTTCAGTCTGTGGAGGGAATTCTTCCTCTTCAGAGGCAGTTACCTCTTGTTCATGGTCATCAGTTTCTTCCTTTTGTTATATGATCTTTTTATACTAGATGTCCACCAAGGTGGCTTTTTTTTCAGGAGGGCCTGATTTCAAGCTGATCAGGTACAGCTGAGTCTACACAGTTGTTAAGATGCTTATAAAGGACATTTGTGTACATCTCTGTATAGGAGTCACTAATGACTGTGATTGCAGGGGGTATACAACTTTATATACCATTACTTAGTGGGCTGTAGTTTGCTTTGGAGAAGTTCCTTAGTTTTTTGCTCCTTTGGGGGTGTGGGGTCCAATAGTTACTTTGCATGAGGGTCCGACCTTACCAGGAAGGGCATCACAGAGGGGGCAGTGCAGTGACTACCCATGTTGGTGAGTACTATGTCAAGGACATTAGAACACCTTGTGGTGATGCAGACAATCTGTTCCAGAACATTTGCACTGACAAAGTCGAGGAAACTCTGGGTGAGCATGTCTGAACTTTTGTATGTTACCCAGTTGATGGAGGGAGATTTGAAATCTCCCATGACTAAGGTGTTGGCTGTATGGTGAGTGACTCCAGTAAGTCGAGGTAGGCATTGTGCTTTTCTTGGTTCATGGAAGGAGACCTATAGCTAGCAATGATGTGATAAGTGTACTTTGTCTATCGTTAACTGGGCATGAGGAGTTTGAGAGAGTTGTACTGTTTGACCATTCTCGAGGTGTACTTGGCTTTAATGAAGATGGATACACCTCCACCTTTGGTTCTTTCATGTTCATTCTGAGGTCTGAATGTGTGGAAGGCATTGTAACCTTGCACAGCAGGAGTGCTTTCTATGGCCTTAAACCATGTTTCAGTGACTGCACAGGCATCAGCATCTTCCAAGGTAAGGAGTGCTTTCAGGGAGTGGAGTTTCATGTTTAGACTGCTAGCATTAAGCAGTAGAACCTTGACTTTGTCTTGAGTGCATTTCACTATGTCAGAAATTTTGTTGTTTTGACATTTCCTAAAAAAGGCACTATGAGGCATATGTAAGCACCTTAGCCAGTATCTGAAAGCTTAGGGGAGACAGGTGTAGACCATCTCTGACAAAGCAGCATGGCCTGTTTACCATGTCTGCTCAGGCTGACAAATACTGGATCCCCCATGAATGAACCCAGAAGCTAAGCCAATTGTTGAAATCAATCATTTTTTTGTTTGTTTATATTGTGGCATTATCCTGGGTGAAGGTAGAATGTTGGTTAAGGATAGGGTCATACCTGTCTAGGACATATAATCTGAGAGTTCAGTCATGTCTCTTTTTATATAGCCCAGGGAGGTATGTCTCAAATCATTCACCCCAGCAAAGACTATGACAGAGTCATAATGGTACTAGTTGTTGAGTGACCTGAGTGCATGCATGATCTTATGGATCCTGGCACCCAGTTGACAGCTGACCATGACCTTCTCCTTGTCCAGCCTGGTGAAGGGGACATCTGTGTGTCTCACTATGACTATAATGGCAGGTTTATACCATAGTACTGCTGAGTAGTAGGTTAGTTAGATCAGTTTAAGATGTAGGAATAACAAAGGGGCTTATTCTGTTGACAATTTAGGGGGAAGAGCTGTGGAGATGCTGCTCAGTGTACAATTGAGTTGCCTGCAGAGCAGCAGATAGGGAAACACCAGGATGGGGGGATAGGGTGGGGTACATGGAGCCTTTCTGACTTGACATGAGGAGAGCCCACCCAGACATTCTTTACCTCTGTCTCTGGTGTCAGTGGCAGACTGTACCTCTGGTGGTTTGATGGTCAGAGCTTACAGCCTCATGACTTTACCAGCTATTCCACTTGGTGCACCATGGTCCCAGTGCAAGGGCTCCAGTTGTCAGTGAACCTAATATATGACAAGCTACCACACCTGAAACTGGATGATCAAGTAAGTCCCCTCTGGCAACTGTCAAATGAGGAGTCTCCATTGTCCTCCTGAATGTGGCCATGAAGGCCACTAGCAAGCCTTCCAGATTGACTTCAGCAGGGTGACTGTCATTTCACTGCTGAGAGGCATTCCTCATAATCACTGGTGATACAGCAGCACCAGGTGCTTCATGTGGTACAAACAAAGGTACCTGCTGCTGCTCAACAACCTACACCATGGCTGGAACTCTAAAGGATAGACAGGAAAACACAGAGACAGAACAAATAAAACACATTAGTACACATGCATGGTACAAATAAATATGCAATTGCACAGTATAGCCACGGTCATAGTATACATGCATAACATTGGGACAATCTCTCAGCCCTCCTGAGACAGGTGTTCTTATGAAACTCTGTCCCCTTGGCTGCTTTAAAACAAAGTAAGGATAATTCAGTGCACTGGGATCCAGTCAAATATAGGCAAGCAAGCAAACAGACAATATATACATTTGGCACACTCTCTCTTAGTTCTGGCTCCCACTGTCACCCATGCAGGTGATTATAGCAATGCATGTTCCGCTTGCCACAGCAAGTGATGGTTTCAGGCAGGCACTTTATATAATGAATGGGCCACCATAGTGGTCCAGCATGTACTCATGGCCACAATAAGCAAGAGCCATGCTGAAGTCAGTACCTGAAAAGGCTGTGACTACCCTCTTGGTTTCACAAGGATCAAAATGATAGTCCTCCACACATGGTAACATGTTTTAGTTGCCATGTGATGCACATTACTGGGCACCAATGGTGCACTAGTAAAAGTATCACTAGTGTAGAGACACAGCCAGAATATAAAAAAGCCAGTTGTACATTTGGCACACTCTCTCTTACCTCTGGCTCCCACTTTCACCCATGCAGGTGACTATAGCAATACCTACTCTGCTTTAGATAGCATGATATGTACATTATTGGGCAGCAATGGTGCACTAGTAAATGTATCACTAGTGTAGAGACACAGTACTGAAGGTTTTGCAGGCTCCATGTGTGAACATATCATGTGGGTGTGTTTCATTAGCCTGTGGATAAGCAGGGACAAGCATGGGAGCACTGACTGGGTGAGATGGTTCAGTGCTTTATAGCAATGATGCAGAGAAGATCATACTATGTCATCTTACCTTAGTATGATAATTGCTGTGCTATGAGACTTATTTTAGTACAACAATATTCTTGTTCAACATACTGCAGAATACAATGTTAAGACAAGTATATCAGGAATAGGATTTCAGTGGAAAAGACATGGAAATGTGATATAGACATAGTGAAAAAGGCTAGATATATCTCTGCACTGTGCTGAGAACATGGTACATAGCAGCAACAAGGACAGATAGCAATCAGCAAAGGATATGACAGGCAGCATTCAGCCTGAGAAGCTCACCATGACAGAGAACATAGTACAAGGATATGTACGAAAGGTGAATGTCTAGCTGAGAGAGTTCATCATGACAGATAATATAGCACAAGCACATGATAGGTGAATGCCCAGCTGGGGGAGCTGACCATGACATATAATATAGCAGAAGAACATGATAGGTGAATGCCCAGCTGGGAGAGCTCATCACGACAGATAATATAGCACAAGCACATGATAGGTGAATGCCCAGCTGGGAGAGCTCATCATAACAGATAATATAGCACAAGCACATGATAGGTGAATGCCCAGCTGGGGGAGCTCACCATGACAGATAATATAGCACAAGCACATGATAGGTGAATGCCCAGCTGGGGGAGCTCATCACGACAGATAATATAGCACAAGCACATGATAGGTGAATGCCCAGCTGGGAGAGCTCATCACGACAGATAATATAGCACAAGCACATGATAGGTGAATGCCCAGCTGGGGGAGTTCACCATGACAGATAATATAGCACAAGCACATGAAAGATGAATGCCCAGCTGGGAGAGCTCATCACGACAGATAATATAGCACAAGCACATGATAGGTGAATGCCCAGCTGGGGGAGCTTACCATGACAGATAATATAGCACAAGCACATGATAGGTGAATGCCCAGCTGGGGGGCTCCCCATGATGTAACATAAAGGCATGGCAAATAAATGTCCACGGGGGACCACACTGTGGCCTGTGTGCATAGACTGCCAAACAGGCTACAGAGGAAATCAATAGCTTCTGTCTGTTTATAGATAAAGCATGGCTATATTTGTGAAGAGAGGGGAAGGGAGCATGTGTGTGTTTTGGAAGCCCCTGCATAATATACTAAGTAAGAACTTTTGTATGATCTCCCAAATTTTGCTGTGCAGTATGTTGTATTATGATGCACCAGGACTTTGAGGTTAGGTTTTCATAATGTCATAATTTCCACTTCCAGATTATTCAATAACTGCCAAGGAAAAATAAGGGCAGACCTTGCAGAATGTGTGACCCTGAAGTTCAGTTCAAAGATGCTTCATATTTGTATGGAGTAGAGCAGTTTTCACAATAACATCTAAAAGTCTTACTTGTATAATTTGTAGGGGTTCTGATTCATCTTCCATCTAACCAATGTATTTTTACCCTGTTATGCCTCATTACTTCAAAGTGACCAACAGTACAGTGCATGATCAGTTCTTTCCACATTCTGATACTTGACTTTACTTATTTAATGTATTAGAGCCTCCATTCACACATTATACTGGTCCTGATGATTAATGGTTTCTTCTTTCATCAGTTTTACGAAAGAAATTAATTCAACAAATATATCATGTATATGTTGGGAAATTAACATTACTTAATGCATTTGGATTTTCATTTATATTTAACTTCTCATCTTCTATCCATAGCCTTTCACTAGCTTTTTACAACATTTTCAATATGTTAAAAGTCCCTTACACCCCCTGATGCTGTACTTCCCATGCTCCCATAACTTATAAATGCAAACTCTGATGTCATTGTATCTTGGGGAAGGAGGAATTCTTCAAGATATTATAACTTTGACTTATATATATTTCCCCTCATATCACTTAATTTTCATTGTTTTTGGTTTCATACTACTAATAGGTCTCAAACATGCAGTGGGAACCCTTTAATATTTATTGTTTTTTGTTTGTCACTTATTTTCCATTTTTAACAGAAAAGTCACTTTTTACAGTAGCTAATTTAGCTCTTACATTTCTTACTATGCATTTCTACTGAGTACTAGTAGTTATTTCAAAGAAATGCAATACATACTATTTCCAGCTAAACGTTTTTATATACATTTTAATAAAGTCTGTCATGGTACTTAATACAGGCTGAGGAAAATCCACATTTCCTTAGTTGCTCTCATTTAACTTCAAACAATGCCGTTTTCATTTATTCAGCAGCATTATCAGTCTCTTGTTATGCTCTTCGTTTCTGTTACTCACACTGATACAACATCAATTATGTTTACACTACCTTTCGGGTTTTCATTTACTTAAGCAACTGCTCTTTGGAACATCTGCTGCTGAAATGATAAATGGGTGTCTAATGGAGCCACATCTTTGTAATGGTGCATAAATATACACAATTTGAAGTTTTGGACTATCTTTATATATACATTTCTAGGTTTTCCACTCAAGCTTTTGTCACTGTGAGGGAATACCTCAGGAATTTGGGTCTCATGACTTCTATGATTCTCATGATAGCCCTTGCAAGACTCCACATGAAAGAGATACAGCGGTATCTGAAGTCTCTTTGGTCCCACCAACAGTACCCTATGTCTTTTCAAATCCCAGTGCTGGGATTTGTCAGAAAATAAATAATTTTGTGGAGGCAACAAATATCCTTAAATAAAAGTCTCCCCTTCTCCCTCTCTGTTCAAAAGCAGTCAGTCACCTTAGATGCCTCAGATTTTGCTTGGGGAACAATTTCAGGAGGGATAAAAGTGCAGGGTGTATTGGACACTAAGGACACAAGCAAGCACATAATCATCAAAGGTGCTTGCCTGATCAAGGCACTTAACTCTCTGAGTCATCTTTGGTCCCCAGGATGTCTTCAGGTTGTTATAGACAGTACCACAATTGTGTGGTACATGAACAAACGGGGGGGGGGGGGGGCAGGTTGTATCCCTTTGCAGACTAGGCATTTTAATTTCACAGCACAATCTCATGCTATAGACATCCTACATTCAGTCACAGCAAAACTGTGTGGCAGACAAGCTGAGAAGGACCAGGACAGACCCTCACAAATGGAAACTAGACAAAGAGGGCTTCCAAGATTTGATCCATCTGTGGGGAATTCCTAAAGTACACCACTTTGCCTTCTCTCTGAACAATCAACTGGCAAGATTCTGTTCCAGGACTCCATGCAAGAAGGCCTGGAAGATAGATGTCTTTTCTTTTCTTTTCCTTGACAGGAATGCTCCTGTTTACTTTTCCACCCTTTCCAGTAATACCCAGGGTTCTTCTGAAGATTCAGAAGGAATTCCCCCAAGATCACTGTGGTGAATGCAGTCAGGAAGGAAAACATGATTTTTCCCTTCTTATGGAAATGGCCAGGGCAATTATCACAAACTTCTTCAGAGACTGGATCTACTCACATAAGAGCATGGGTGTTTGATACATTCAGACAACAACTTCGATTGACTGCCTGAATGATAGGGTCTTAATTCCTTTTAGGCACCAGAACTTAAGCTTTCCTTAAGTACTTTATTTACTGCATATTCCTCATAGAAGAAAAACCCAGAACTGGTCTGAAGTATTGCAGATATATGAAGACTCTAGGAAAAGTGAAAGTGACATCTGTGTGTTGCAATTCTTAGTTGACAATTAACCAGTGAGTTTTCGGAGATATTCACCTTGTAGCTAACTGCAGCCGCCATAGAAGTGTGAACTGCTGATGCTGAACAATGCTTCTTTCAAAAAATGTTTTATTGAGTAATATAAATAACTGAACAATGCTTCTCTCAAAAAAATGTTTTATTGGGTAACATATATAACTGAGCAATGCTTCTCTCAAAAAATGTTTTATTGAGTAATATAAATAACTGAACAATGCTTCTCTCAAAAAATGTTTTATTGAGTAATATAAATAACTGAACAATGCTTCTCTCAAAAAATGTTTTATTGAGTAATATAAATAACTGAACAATGCTTCTCTCAAAAAATGTTTTATTGAGTAATATATATAACTGAGCAATGCTTCTCTCAAAAAATGTTTTATTGAGTAATATATATAACTGAGCTATGCTTCTTTCAAAAAATGTTTTATTGAGTAATATATATATAACCGAGCAATGCTTCTCTCAAAAATGTTTCATTGAGTAATATATATATAACTGAGCAATGCTTCTTTCAAAAAATGTTTTATTGAGTAATATATATAACTGAGCTATGCTTCTTTCAAAAAATGTTTTATTGAGTAATATATATATAACTGAACAATGCTTCTCTCAAAAATATTTTTTACTGAGTAATATATATAACTGAGCAATGCTTCTCTCAAAAAATGTTTTATTGAGTAATATGTGTATAACTGAACAATGCTTCTCTCAAAAAATGCTTTACTGAGTAATATAACTAACTGAGCAATGCTTCTCACAAAAAATGTTTTATTGAGTAATATATATAACTGAACTATGCTTCTCTCAAAAAATGTTTTATTGAGTAATACATATAACTGAGCAATGCTTCTCTCAAAAAATGTTTTATTGAGTAATATAAATAACTGAACAATGCTTCTCTCAAAAAATGTTTTATTGAGTAATATATATAACTGAGCAATGCTTCTCTCAAAAAATGTTTTATTGAGCAATATATATAACTGAACTATGCTTCTCTCAAAAAATGTTTTATTGAGCAATATATATAACTGAACTATGCTTCTCTCAAAACATGTTTTATTGTGTAATATATATATATATATATATATATATATATATATATATATATATATATATATATATAAAACCGAGCAATGCTTCTCTCAGAAATGTTTTATTGAGTGATATAGACCGTATAACTGAACAATGCTTCTCAGCACCGAAGAGAATTAGAACTTAGATATTTTCTTTAATGCACTTTAATTCAAGAGAATAGCTATTGACCCAAGTCTGTGTTTATCGTCTTGGGAAGATGGTATTTTACTGCACAGATGTCAACTCATTTTATTGCACTTTACTACCCAAACTAATGATGATTTTTGCAAACATGCTGTAAATAAGATGCTCATAAGTTTGGTGTGCTGTACTGCCTAATCAGTCTGGGTCATGGTTGTAAAGGGCCCTCAGGCCATCCCACTTACCTGGTTAATTTACAAAATAAATAACTAAATTAAAACATTTCTTCTTATTACCAAGAGAAGGGAAATACTGAATGCATTTTCTACTTCCTCTGTAGTCACCCCCAAACCAAAAAGGTAAAGTGAGATTTATTTGGTCCTAGACTGCTGCAGATATTGTTACTGAAATGTTTTTCTCATGAAACTTGAATCAGTCACCTGGGAATTGTGTCCAGAAAATCTTAAGTTTTCTACATCATCTATCAAATACTCCACAAGTATAACATTAAGGAAAAATGTTCATGGAAATAATGACATATTTGGTTACAACAAAATAAAATGTATACCATCTGCAGCATATCACATAGATGCAGGTATGTATTCCTCTTTTTTCCTGTCTTATCATGTTTAAACATGCTGTAGGTATGTGTTTATGTGCTCAAACTGTAGTAATTCACAATAAATTATACTGACTCAAAGATCTTGCTGTTCCGAGAAGGAATGACGTATTTAAGTTTCTGTCTCTGAGATGGAGTAAAGGGGATGCTGTTGAAAAGAAACTGTCAGAGATGGAGCAAAAGGGATACTGTCTCACAGATGGAGTAAATGGCATGCAGTGGTTGACTGAAGTTCATGCATGTGAAGGTAGAGTGTGTGTGTGTTTATATGGAGTCAGCAGCTTTGTGCCATCAGGGATAACTAGCCTGTGGTTAAAAGTGCAGATTTTTTCTAGGGTGTTATGCTGATTCCTATTCAATCAGTTCTTAGAGTGGATATAAAAAGTGTACACACCTCTATTAAAATGCCAAGTTTTTGTAATATAAAAAAATGAGACCACAATAAATCATTTCTAAACTTTTCACAATTTTAATGTGACCTATAACCTGTACAATTCAATTCAAAAACAAACAAATCTGTTAGGGGAAAAATACAAAAAATAAAAAATGTACAATAAGCTGGTTGCATAACTGTGTGCACCCTTAAACTAATACTTTGTTGAAGCACCTTTTGAGTTAATTACAGCATTCAGTCTTCTTGGGTACACACCTGCCATCAATTAAAGAGACTCTGATTAACCCCACATAAAGTTCAGCTGTCCTAGTAGGATTTTCCTGACATTTACTCAGTTGCCTGCTACAGCAAAAGCCATGGTTCACAGAGAGCTTACAAAGTATCAAAGGGATCTCATTTTTGAAAGGTATCAGTCAGGAGAAGGGTACAAAGAAATTTCCACAGCATTGGATATACCATGGAACACAGTGAAGACAGTCAACAAAAAGTGGAGAAAATATGGGACAACAGTGATGTTGCAAAGAACTAGACATCCCTCCAAAATTGATGACAAGACAAGATGAAAACTGGTCAGGGAGGCTGCCAAGAGACCTACAGCAACACTGAAGGAGCTGCAGGAATTTCTGGCAAGTACTGGTTGTGTACTACATGTGACAAAAATCTCTCGTATTCTCCATATGTCTGGACTATGGGGTAGGGTTGCAAGATGGAAGCCTTTTCTTACACAGAAAAACATCCAGGCCTGGCTAAAATTTGCAAAACAATATATCAAGCCTCCCAAAAGCATGTGGGAAAATGTGTTATGGTCTGATGAGACCAAGGTTGAACGTTTTGACCACAATTCCAAAAGGTACATTTGGCGCAAAAATAACACTTCGCATCACCAAAAGAACACCATCCCCATGGGTGAAACATGGTGGAGGCAGTATTATGTTTTGAGATTGCATTTCTTCAGCTGGAACTGGGGCTTTAGTTAAGGTGGCGGGAATTATGAACAGTTCCAAATGCCAGTCACTTTTGGCCAAAAACCTTCAGGTGTCTTCCAGAAAGCTGAAGATGAAGAGGAATTTCACCTGTCAGCACGATAATGACCCTAAGCATAAATCCAAATCAACAACAGAATGGCTTCACCAGAAGAAAATTAAAGTTTTGGAATGGCCCAGCCAGAGCCCATAGGTTCATAGGTTCATAGGTAAATACTAGGCTATCTGCCCAAGGGCATTTATAAGCCTAGCCAGAGTGTGTTGGCTTTCGCCACCCCCTTAGATTAGTTCCCTGTGCCTCTGACCAGCAGAGCCATTAGTTTCCTGCGCCTCTGCCCAGCAGAGCCACTGCAGTAATCCCCGGGGAAAATTTTCTGTTTCCCATCCACCCGTCAAAGTTTCTCTTGAAGAGTGCTAGTGAGGGGCTCTGCCTGATGTATATTGGAATCTTGTTCCAAAGCATGGGGAGTCCCTGGGTCAGGAATCTATCCCTCCAGCACATCCTATTTATCGTTGTGGTAAGATTTATATCCCTAGAGCTTGTGGCTCTCAGGGATTTGTTTTTTTTTAGGTGGAGCATATCCATCAATTCTGGGTTGGACATGGCCTTGTATGTCAAGCAGAGATCACCTCTGAGTAAGCTTTATGCAACCATACAGCTGGAGTTTCTTTAGTCGGGCTGCATAGGTCATCTATTTGAGGCCAGTAATCCTCTTGGTGTGGTACTTTTGTGGTCTTTCCAGCTGTTGCAGGTGTCTTGTAAGGTACATCCCAAATGGGGCATTGTATTCTATAATGGGTCTAATAAGTGATGAGTAGAGAGGCACAATAACCTCCTTTGTTCTGGATGTGAACCCTTTTGAGATTAGGTGGGCCACGTAGAAGGATTTTCTAACCACCTTGGCAATATGATTATCAAAGGAGAGATTGCTATCTACTTGGGTCCCCAGATCCCTTATTACTTTTTCTGTATTTAGGGGACTACCATCTATGTGGTAGTTAGCGGTCTCAAAGAAGTCCACCAGGTTTAGGAGGCATGATTTGCCCTTAACAAAGCCAAACTGGGTGGGGTCCAAAGTTTGGAGGTTCCCAATGTCTCTGTTAATAAGTTCCATGATGATGCGCTCCATAGCCTTGCAGACCAGGCTAGTCAGGCTTATAGGGTGATAGTTCCCGGGGTCCATTGTGGCGCCATCTTTGTGGAATGGGATAACTGTTGCTGTGCGCCACTCTGTGGGTATGTAACCTGTAGAGAGGCTGAGTTTGAACAGTGTGTTTAGGTGAGGGGTTAGTTCATTTTGGAGCTCTTGTAAGACACAGCCTGGGACACCATCTGGTCTCATTGAGGCTGTGTTTTTGGCTTTGGATAGGGCTGTTCTAACGTGTGTGTCGGTGATGGCCGGGGCCTTACATTCTTCTGGTATGGTTATGGGCCCTTTAGAGGGTGAGAGGGGTATGAAGTTTGCACTGAACCTGTCTGCCAAAATGTTGGCAATATCAGTTGGTTCAGAGTATTTTGTTCCATTCTGCACCAACTCCGAGCAGATCTGAGAGTTTCCACTTAGGTTCTTGACATAGCTAAAGAACGCTTTGTAGTTATCTTTGGAGTCCTTGGCAATTTTTCTTTCGAAGCTAGCCTTGGATGATTTAATGAGGGATCATAGTTTCTTGCTGATAGTGATCAGGGATGTCTTTCCTTCTAGGGATTTTGCTCTTATTTGTACTAGTTTCCTCCTTCTGTTGTAGAGCCTGTTTATGGCAGGGGTCCACCAGACAGGTTTCCTTTTCTTGGAGGAGTGAGTCTTGGTTTTACTTGGGATAGCACGATCCATGGATTCCTGATCATAGAGTGCCTTTATATAGGTTTCAGCAGCTTGGACAGCATTGTCCATTGGTGTGGGGGCTGTGAACCTTTTCACCTCAGTCTTAAGCAACGTGAAGTTTGCTTTTGAAAAGATTTTCACGGTGGTTTCTTTGATTGGGGTTGGGGGCGGAATGTGAATATCCAGAGTGATTACTCTATGGTCTGATCTAACCAGTGAGAGGTTGACGTCAGGTGTGGAACACTGATCTTCTATGTTGGTGATGACCAGATCCAAAATGTTGTTCCCCCTGGTGGAGGTGTTGACCAGTTGATCCAGGGCATTCGAGTTTATAAATTCTAGGAAGCGTTGGGCAAGGGAGTTAGTACTTGAGTAGTTCTCCCAGTTAATGTTTGGGTAGTTGAAATCACCCAGTATTAGGGTGGTTGGTAGGACCTTCATATTTCCCAGTGTCTCCAGAAATGCGGAATGGGGGTCCTGGGCCCAGACCTAAATTCAATAGAAAATCTGTGGAGTGACCTAAAGAGGGCTGTGTACAAGAGATCGTCTCGCAATCTGACAGATTTGGAGCGCTTTTACAAGGAAGATTGGGCAAATATTACCAAGTCAAGATGTGCCATGCTGATAGACTCCTACCCAAGAAGACCGAATGCTGTAATTAAATCAAAAGGTGCTTCAACAAAAGTATTAGTTTAAGGGTGTGCACAATTATGCAACCAGCTTATTGTACGTTTTTTATTTTTTATATTTTTCCCCTAACAGATTTGTTTTTTAATTGAATTGTACAAGTTATAGGTCACATTAAAAGTGGGTAAAGTTTTGAAATGATTTATTGTGGTCTCATTTTTTATATCACAAAAACCTGGCATTTTAACAGGGGTGTGTACACTTTTTATATCCATTGTATGTCTGAAATTAAGTCTGTTTCTCAAACTAGTACTCTGGGATGTATTTTGAAAAAGAAAATTGCTAATGAAAGACTGTTTAGCATGTAAAGTAGTGTATGAATCTTTTTTTATTTAAAACTGTAACTGTGCTCACGCTTCATCTCTGTAATATAGCCCCAGACCACTCCAGTTAGCCTCACTTAAGTAGTTGCTCCATGTTGCCCCCATGCTTTGAAGTCAACAGCCAGCCCTGTTTATATGCATGTAGTTCTGCTGTATCTTTGTAGCAGTTGTGGGTCCCTTCTTTTCAAATATAGTTCTTAAATTTTCTGACTGTATTAATTTATGTATAAAATGAATTATTTATTTTATATTTGTACTACTAGTGCTGTCTCACCCCCTGTAAATGGGGTCATTGCTCAGTGTAGTTTTCTAGTTATCCAGTGCAATAGACATGACACGGTACAATAGAATAAATACCTTCCCTTGCCAGAGGTACCTAGTGTGAAAAGTTAGTTTAAATGTCTTAAAAGTCCTTGTGATGTTTCCACTAGAGTGTGTACCCCACTAGGGCTTTAGACACTCAAGGCATGATGGGTCAACTTCTGCTGAGACTCACTTTTTACAACGCCAAACAAACTACTAAAAAAACAATATCAGTGCCTATCCACTGGATGATTCAAAGCTTCACCTATGATAGATCTAAACCAAGCCTTCAGAACAGCATCAAACAACTATGTTCAAGCAAACAGAAATGAGGAATCTATTACTGAGCCGCTTCAGGTGACACCTTCTAGGCATTAAGATGTGTAGCTAGAAATGTTCTTATATTTACCTTGTACTTTAATCTCACCATGGAGGCATATGAGCTACAACCCCATGATATAAGCATTGTTTACAAGTTTCAACCTTAAACATGAGATGGGATCACATCAGTTAATATGGTGGGAAATATCCCTGAAAAGAACTTAAAATTGGCAATTCCAGGTATAGTATTCATGTAAATAACCCAAGCTACCCATTGTTGTGTGGATTGTAGAACAGAGATCATTTTAATGGTTTAATCAATTAGAATTTTATTTTAAAATGTAAGTTGCTTGCATCTTGTAATATGTGCTACCAATTACATAATGAAACCCAGAATGGCACATATCTCAAACACAGCTGCTCAACACCACATTGCTGAATAACAAAATAATCAATGAAATGAGCTTTACAATGGATCCTGCTGGGGTACAGGTAAGTTTTTGGCATTATATTTAGGCAACTGTCTCATGTTGACCAAATGGTGTTTGACAGCCTTGCAGTACCTGCATCTCAAATGTGGTATCATCTATAATGGAGAAAGGGACAATTGCTTACAATTATCCAGCTCAAATTAAATGATTGCCGGTGGAAGGGATGTTTGCACAGAGAAATCTGTTTTTAATGTTACCCACAAAATCTGAGAATTTTAATTATATTACATTTCACTCATTTTCAGTTGCATTGGTTCTATTCTTTGCAGATAGTTTTGCATTGATGTTATTGATTTTGGAAGTGTTTTAATTAAACTATTGTTTGAAAAACATATCCAGTTTTTCTTTTTCTATGACTTGGTGAACTTACACATCAATGTCTGGTATTTCACATCACTGTAATAACTACCTAGAAATGAGTTTTACAGTTTCTGAACAATTACAAAGTTTAGCACAACTGTAAGAGCAACATACACCAGCTTACTCTGATAATAGGTTCATAGGTTCATGGGTAAGTGCTACACTAACAGCTCTTGTAGGCCATTTTAAGACTAGCCAGTTTCTTTTAAAGGTCAGAATAAATCTCCATACCTTGTGACTGTGAGGTAAAAACCTTAACCGTTATGACAACCCCAGATCCAAAATTATGTCATAGTAGATGGGACATGAACTGAAAATCCCCAGCTTAGGAGGCCAATGTCTTATATCCATTAGGTCACTGGTTCCTTAGGTTGTTGAACTGTGGAGTCTTTGGGTGGCATGATCTGTCTATAGAAACAATCAATCCTTAAGTATTGTTTTACTGTAGGTTCAATAGTAAGCATTTCCTTTCTTTAATTATGGAGATTGGCAGTGTTAGTGGCTCAATATGTAGCACATCTAACTTTGGTACTGGAAAACCAGAAGGCTGTGGGTTCTATTCCCACTCTAGGTGACAGGATTGCTGACACTGCAGTATAGCAATAAAGGATGCTGTACCACTGAGTGTGTCATCCTCCAGATGAAATATTAAACTGAGGTTCCACCTGCTTGAGTTGGTGATAGCTTAGGTGCACTTAAAAGATACCATAGCATATATGTAAAAGAGTAGGGGTGCTAATGCCCTGGCCCAAATTTCCCCTATTAGTATAAAAGAACATGTTGGTTCTCCCTTAAAATGAGGTCAGCAGTCTAGTGGTAATAACATGGTCAACTAAAAGGTAAACAAAAAATATCAGAGCTGATTAAATCACAAATATTTGCTTGTCATAAAAATAACATTCCTTTAGAAAACAAACTGTTAATTCACACTCTGAGGATAGTGGACCTTGTAAACAATAAGTTAATGTGATAACCTTCAATTAAAAGAGAAATGTTGGCATTGTATAGCTGCCTGCTGCAAATGTAATAGATGTCATCAACTCATTTAAAATCACCTGTATAAATCATGTCAGGTGCTGGGCTATTTTAGGCCTCATATCTGAATGCCTGCTATTGATATTGTTCTGAAAATAAACTGTCCTTGCTTTTCACATTGTTTGGGTACTTGATGGGATGCCAAGGCACACAAAACAGAATACTTCTTCAGCTGATTTTCACCAGACATCTTATTTTATGTTTAGTTTTGGTGACTGTGTATACCCTTCAAGTGAGCAAGAAATCTGTGTGGGCAGAGACTGTAGGGGCAAGGCCAGAGGTTTTATTGATTAACTGTATCAAGCCTTTTAGACTGATTAGAAATTGCAAGTTCCAATGTACCATCAGAAAACTGAATAAAGAACATTATTACCTTGAGCATTTATGTTTGCACATTGTTTGTGCATTCATTTTGTACACACCAGAATAAATCCCACTGCTGGACAAAATATGCAAGGCATCTCTCTGGAAATCAAAATGTCATCTATAGGGTTTAGTATGATAGTAGTTCTAATCTGGTCTGTTCTGTTTTGTATTTGATATCTAACTAATGCTATTTTTTCCTATGTTCTCTTTCCTGACTGATGGATACCAGTAAATGTAAGCTTTTACCGTTACCATTCTTGATGTTTTTGCACATACCAAATCTGATTCTAACCACTTGCTCATGAAATGTCTACTAAATATTGTGGGTGGGTCCCCTTCCACCTAATATGCATATCATGTTTGCTTTTCTCAGGCAGTCTTTAGTGACCATCTGTCAGAGCATCTCCTTTATTGGATGTTTCGATGTGTGATAGTATCCCAAGTCATAAACACTGTGGGCTGGTTAAGAGAAGCTCACATTTAAGAATTCAGGCACTGTGAAAACATTCTGCAATATTGCACTTTTATCAAAAAAACAAAACAAAACAGAAAATGGATTTTCTTGTTGTTGGAGAGAGGAAATAAGCCCGTCACCTAGCAGTTCTCACTTCAATAATCAAGTTTCAGAATGCTGTGTCTAAGAAAATGGAAATAATACCGAAGACAGCAGTCGCTGAGTTGGTTAAATTGCAGGAAGGACATATATCATAGTTAAAATGCACATTTCACCTGGTAGCATTTTTTTTATGAAACCAATGTTCAGCACAAAGTTTTCACTGCAGCACAATGAGGAACTTGTGTACCTAGTTCGGTTATAGATTTTACTTCCCTGGTTTCCTTACCTCAGCAGGGCTAGTTGCCCAACACAATGCATCTGAAATTCTCGAGGCACAACTAACACTAGGTAAGACTGCAATCCAAATTGTAGCTTGCTACAGATCCCCCACCATGCCCCAAGATTCTCACTACACCTTTCTAAACATACTGGAAAATATTAAGATACAACCAAACACCCTAATACTGGGTGATTTCAACTACCCTGCCATTAACTGGGAAAACTACTCGGGTACCAACACCTTTTCCCAACGGTTCTTGGAATTCATAAATTCCAATGCCCTGGATCAACTAATTCATTGTCCCTCCAGGGGCTCCAATATCCTAGACCTGGTCATTACCAACATGGGAGACAGATGCTCCACACTAGTGGTCACCCCCTCATTGGTCAGGTATGACCATAAGCAAATCACTCTTGACATCCACATCCCACCCCCAACCCCCAGTAAGGAAACCTCCGTAAAAAAACTTCTCCAAAGTCAACTTCATGCTAGTCAAGTCAGAAGTGACAAACTTCATGACACCCATGCAGATGGGAGCTGATAGTTCGACTGCTGAATCCTACACTAAGGCACTGTATAAGCACATCCACTCATGCATGAATCGTGCCATCTCAAATAGAACCAAGATGCTCTCCTCCAAAAAAGGAAGCCAATCTGGAGGTCCCCTGCCATAAACAAACTAAACAACAGAAGGAAGAAAGAAACTGTTGCAGAAAAGAGAAAAATCCCAGAATGCAAAAAACTCCCTTACCAGCTTCAGTAAGAAGCTGAGATCCCTCATAAAATCCTCCAAAGCTAGTTACGAAAATACAATTGTCAAAGATTTCAAAGACAACCACAAGGCATTCTATAGTTATGTCAAGAATCTAAATGGCAATGCTCAGATACGCTCTGAGCTACAACAGAATGGCATTAAATATACTGATCCCAAGGATATTGCCAATATCCTGGCAGATCGATTTAGTGCCATCTCCCCCCCCTCACCTCCTAAAGGGCCCATGTTTATACCAAAAGATTGCCAAATTCTGGTAATCACAGCCACACAGATAGAAACCGCACTGTCCAAAGCTAAGAATACAGCATCCATGGGACCAGACAACATCCCGGGCTGTGTACTACACGAACTACAAAATGAACTGGCACCTCACCTATGTGTCATGTTTAATCATAGCCTCACCTCAGGCTTCATGCCCACTGAGTGGCGCACAGCTACAGTTATCCCACTCCACAAGGGGGGAATCCACCTTGGATCCTGGGAACTACCATCCCATCAGTCTGACGAGCCTGACCTGCAAGGGCATGGAACGCATTATCATGGAACTTATAAACAAAGACACTGGCAACCTTAAAACACTGGACCCCACCCAGTTTGGGTTCATGACGGGCCGATCTTGTCTCCTGAACCTGATTGACTTCTTCGAATCAGTCTCCAGAGCTGTTGACGAGGGTAAGGCTGTCCACACAGCCTATCTGGACCTCACCAAAGCCTTCGACACCATCTCCCACTCTGGAATCATAGATAAACTTACTAAGCTGGGCATAAATCCCTACGTCACTCGATGGGTTACCAACTGGCTTACTGACAGAACCCAGACTGTAAAAGTAGCCAACTCCAAATCCAGCTCCAGACAAGTGACAAGTGGAGTACCTCAGGGTTCAGTCCTGGGACCGCTCTTGTTTGGCATTTACTTCTCTGAAGTACAGGCCAACACTAAGGGACTCTGGCTAACAAAGTTTGCAGATGACTGCAAACTGGGAGCCATTACTGAATCCCCAAATGATGTGGATATTCTACAAAAGGGCCTTACAGAAACAGATGCTTGGTGCCAGAGCCATGGGCTCAAGCTTAATGCCAAGAAATGTATAGTTATCCCCTTTGGGAAAAACCATGTACCCATGAATTATGACATAAGTGGCAGTACACTAAACACCAAAAGTGTGATGAGAGACTTAGGGACACAGGTGAACAGTGGTCTCACCTTCGATAACCAAATCACCACAACAGTCAGGAAATCCTTCTATGTGGCACACCTCATCATTAAGGGCTTTTCATCCAGAAAAAAGGAGGTCATTGTCCCACTGTACTCATCCCTCATTAGACCAATTATAGAGTACAACGCCCCATTAGGTATGTACCTCACAAGACATCTGCAACAGCTGGAAAGGCTGCAGAAATACCTCACTAAAAGAATCACAGGCTTAAAGCAGATGCTTTATGCTGACCATCTAAAAAAACTCCAGCTATACTCTGTTGTATATCGTTTACTCAGAGGCAACCTCTGCTTAATATACAAGGCCATGTGAAACCCTGAGCTGTTGGACATGCTCCACTTAAAGAAATCCCAATCCCTCAGAGCCACACACTCCAGGGATCTCAACCTTGTCATCACAATGAACAAACCATGCTGGAGGGATAGGTTCCTGACCAAGAGACTCCCCATACTCTGGAATAGACTGCCCATACATGTCAAGCAGAGCACCTCCTTGGCCCTCTTCAAAAGGAACCTTGACGATTGGATGGGAGATAGGAAATTCACCCTGGGGATCAAGTCAGTCACCCTGCTAGACTGGGGTCCAGGGAAGTAAATATTGTGGGAAGAAATATCCAGGGAATTGCTATGGCTAGGCTTGTATAGGCCCTAGGGCCGATAGCCTAGTACCAGCCTATGAACCTATGAACCCATGAATCAGTATCTTGAGTGATACTTGCTTTGTACATTCTGACCATTTTTTCTCTTCTAACTCTGTTGTCTAGTTGTCATACTAACATCCAGGAATGTGACCTTTTGTCCAGTGCTATTAATCTGTGCCATGATGTATTTTATACCTCTCAACTTGCAGACATTTAAAATAGGACCAAAGGCCCTTAAAAAGGAAATACATCCAAAAATCTGGACATCTAATTAGCATAAAATTTGAATACCAAAAAGCATATAACTATTCCTGCTTCCTGTAGGAATGTGAGGTACTACTCAGAAACACATATTTAAAAAAAACATAGAGTGACAAAAATGATGGAAAAACATAAGCACACTATTAAAGACACAGACTTTAATGAACTGTATCACAAAATTCTTCTACAAAATGTCATTTATTTTTGCTTTAGGAAAAAGGGAGTTTTAAGATGAGTGTCCTCCTCATTCTTTAAATTATCGTTACTACTAGTATGTTAGTCATGTAGTATAGTTTTCTTTTCTACTAGATACGTTAAAAAAGGCACATGATGAGGGGTTTGTGGAAACTGTATGAAGGGTTAAGCAAGCCTGAAAATAGGGACATAGCTCCAAAAATAAGGACATACCAAATCAGGCCTGAAAATAGGAAATGTACCTCCAAAACAGGGAGAGCTAAGAGGTCTGATTATTTGTATGGCCATAGAAACATATGTTTGCAGCATTTCATATATGGCCTGCTGATTCTATGCCCTAGTCACAGATAGTTGCTAGTTACATGGAAAAATTACAGCTATTCAGCCCTCTTTCTGTCTTGTAGTACCTGAACAAAGATCATAGTATTGCTAGAAGGAAGTACACCCCATTAATAAGTATACTGTACAAGTCCTATCACTTGAGTTGCTGTACTATTTAAAATGTGTGGTTTTCTCCAGCTAAGAATGCTGGAACTGACACACATATCTGGATATATATATATATATATATATATATATATATATATATATATATATATATATATATATATATATATACATATATATATATATATATATATATATATATATATATATATATATATATATATATATATATATATATATGATTAATATAGATAGACTCCATGTTCATTGAAGGAACAACAGGAACAGAAAACATTAGTACAACAGGAACAGAAAACATTAGTACAACAGGAACAGGAACACCCAGTCTTTATCACATCCACTAACTCTGTCTACCTCCTTCTGCCTTTCTCTATCTCCACCTAGTGGCACAAGACCAGAACACAACATATTCCCCCCTTAACTTAAGAACAGCACTACACTTACAATATGTAAATTAAACATCACTAACATTGTAATGACCACTGAATTACATCAGCATTTATATTAATGTAACATAGTCCTCAAGCCAACAAGGTCCCCTTCTTACACGAGCTGGAGTAATATGAGGAGATTCAGGCATTGGTGTCACTGTAGATTGAAGTTGGAATTCCACTGGACCATCCTTGAAGCATCACTTGTCTCTGGTGAATTTGACTTAGATAAATGGGAAGAATGCCATTTTTTCCATCTGCCAACAAGTAAGTACATGGACCAATTTTCTTTTGAATTTCCACAGGTTGTGAAAATCCTGGATGTGGTTTTGGAACATGTAGCGGATTTTGAATACGCAACTTGTCCCCCTTTTGAAAATGAGGAAGCAGTGCTGCACATCTAGTATCAACATACTTTTTCATTTTCTCTTGAAGAGAAGAGACCCTTTTACCAATAGTATCAGTATTAACCATGCAGGAAACAGGAGGAGGAAGGACACTGAGGAGTATTTGCATTTTCCGGCCAACAAGCAATTCTAATGGGGAAACCCGTGTAGTAGCATGTGGTGTCGCACAGTATATCTGAAGAAACTCTGAGACAACCAGTTTCCAAGGTTTCGCCTGTAAGATAGCAGATTCTATGCAACCTTTGAGAACATGATGCAGCTGGGTGGTATTCTGAAGCACATATGTGTTGTATATCTCTTTCTGCCACAAATGCTGCAAACTCTGCCGAGGTAAATTGACATCCGTTATCTGATACAATGGCACAGGGATGTCCAAACAGGCTGAAAACTGAAGTAAGGAACTCTATAACATCTTAAGTAGTAACAGAGGCAATGAAGGCAACTTCTGGCCACCTGCTGTGATAATCAGTAAGGGTTAGGGCATAACGACAATTCCATATAGCAGTTTCAAATGGACCTACTACATCTATGGCCAGCTTTTGCCAAGGTTTGGATGGAAATGGAACAGGTTGTAAAGGTGCCGCTGAAGTATTGGCAGTCTTGTTAGAAGACTGGCAGGTTGACAATTTTTCACTTGAGCTGCAACCATGTCATCCATACCTGGCCACCAGTATAGCTGATGCAGCCGATGTTTGGGTCTCACCATGCTTTGCTGGCTTTCATGTGCAAGCATCACCAAAGTGTGGCACAGAAAAACAGGAGCAATGAAATGAGTGCCATGGAACACAAACTCATATTTTGCACTGAGTTCATCTTGTAATCGAAAATATGCATGCAGGTTTGTGTCTACCACATTAAGAGTAGAAGGCCAACCATTGATAAGCTGTGTTCGCAGGGCAGACAACTCACTGCAGAAGGCAGAGGCAAATTCACCAGGTGTAAGAGTCCTAGATGCAAAGGCAACAGTCTGTTCTGTATGGTCAGGGTGAAC